>NC_041392.1:46377964-46380681 GCF_002162155.2 Triticum dicoccoides
TTGCCATGGGAAAAAACCTAAATTATTTGCCACACATAAAATTAGACATGCTGTTTGTAGCCAAAAGTGGCACACAATAATTTCTACAAATTGACATGCGTTAGTAAGAAATTCACCATAACTTAAAAACATCCAAGAAAACTGGAAGACATATGTTTGAACCTAAGTTTTTTATAATTTGACATGCGAATATTTACAAACTCTCCCCAAAAACAATTTACAGAAAAATCTGTGACTATTTGTCATGCAAATATTTACAAAACTCCCCAATAATTCCATCATGGCAGAAAGAATTTGTACCATGGCAAGCAATATTTTGTACCATGGAAAGTTTCCTTTTATGTACCATGGGAAATACCTTTCTTTTGGAAAGTGGCAAATTTCCTTCTTTTGGACAATGGCAAATTTACCTAGTGGGACATGGAATATTTGTTTTGGACCATGGAAAATGTACTTCACCGAACATGACAATTACTATTTCTGGACCATGGCAAATTTACTTCGTGGACCTGGTATTTTCTTTTTTGTGCGTGATGGCAAATTTTACGCAGAGAGCAAGGCAATTTCTATTTTATTTTGTATCATGGAAAATTTAATTGACGGGTCATGAAAAATTTATTAAAGAACTGTTTCTATTTTTTCTTTTGTTCTCTAACATGGCAAACTTATTTTTGGCACCATGGCAATCTTCTTTTGTACCATGATTTTTTTGAAACCTATCCACTGTAATAAAAATTTGCCATAAAATTTATATGGTAAAAAAGGATGGACATGACAATTACATGTTAATTTGTAATTAAGTTTTTGTAGGAACATGGATTTATTCTTTGAAAGGACGTCAAATTTTAGGAACTTGCAATTAGACACATGAGACAAGTGTAATAAGTGTTGGGACACATAAAAATAAAATAAAATTGGCATAATCTAATTAATAAATTTGCCATGGTCTAATAAACAAACTTACCATGGTCTAAAGAGTACAATTGCTGTACTACATAAAAATGCCATGGTATAAAATATAAAAATTTCCATGCAAAGTTTTTGTAGGTATATGGATTTATCCTTTGAAAAGGATAACAAATTTTAGGAATTTGCCATTGGACACAAGAGCAAGTGTAATATATTAATTTTCCATGTTTTGGGACACATAAAATAATAAATTTTCCACAATATAATTAATAAATTTGGCATGGCCTAAAGAATTTAATTGCCATACTACATAAATTGAAAATGCCGTGGTATACAAATAATAAAATTGCCATGTGCCTACAAATAGAACTACCATGTTATAATTAGTAAAATGCCATGGTGTAATTAGCACAATTCTCATGGTACCTATAATAAAAATGGACATGTCAAAAGTAGGATTTTTTTTGTAGAAAACATTTCTATTTTTTGAAAATTGTAATGGGGAGCAAATTCCCTAGCAATAGAACCGTATCTGCAAACTCATCAACACCTCCATCTCTACAATTCATGCATGTCTCGGTTTTCGCCTAGTTTTTCATAAATTAACTGGGCAACTCTCGAATATTGTCTTTGGAGGCCGAGCTCCATGGAGCTCGGTTTTGAAAAATCCCAATTTTGTCAAATTTCATACTTTTTACGTTCAAAAAATTCTGAAAAAACACAGATATACATGACGGCATGACACACATGTGTGTAAATTTTCATGACAAAATACATTGAAATGAGGGCTGTGCAAAAAAGACAGGTTTGGAGCTTTTTAACACATGATACTATTCATCCTCCTGGACCATGAATTTCTCTTTTTTGTACTGGTTGCATTTCAACGTTTTTCATCTTGAAATTTTACACACATACATATAACATCGTTGTTTACTTGCACAATTGTTTTCAGATTTTTTTGAAATCAAGAAGTTTGAAGTTTGATTTCTTTTCTTCAAAAAAGGACTCCATGGAGGCCAAGAGCCAAACATACGTTCTCGGCAACTTTCTTCTTAGTTAAGTGATGAGGCAAAAAAAAAACAATTCATGCATGTCAAACGATCCTGGTTCATTTTTGTACCATGCCGAGAAATATAGTCGGCCTCGAGGTTGTCGTGCGTCGGCGCAACACTTCAAAAGCCACCGCACGGGCTCCGCTTCCCCTGTCCATGTGGCATCTGACAGCGGGCCCAACCGGCCAGTTTTCCATTCAGACCCGCCAAACTGTTCGATTAGTGCTTTTTGAAAACTGTCAGCACAAACATGGTGGTTTTTTGACAAAAAATAAACATGGTGGTTTTCTGTTTTCACGTCCCCAAATGTGGTGTTTTTTTTGCAATTTACTCTCTACAAAAGGAACGGTAACAAAATCATGATGGTGATATTTTTGATCTTTTGACCTGTGAAAATTGTAACTGCACTTGCTTTGGTCTGCAGCAAAGATTTGTGCACATGTTTTCCTTCTATGTCTAAAAGGAGTCTGCCCATGTTTGCAGATTTGGTCTTTGCAAAAGTAAATTCAAGATAGTGTTTTTACACGGTATATATTCAAATCTGCAAAAATAAAGAATGGAGAAGTCTGCCCATGTTTGTGAGATTTGGTGTTTGCAAAAGTAAATTCAAGATAGTGTTTTTACACGGTATATATTCAAATCTGCAAAAATAAAGAATGGAGAAGTCTGCCCATGTTTGTGAGATTTGGTGTTTGCAAAAGTAAATTCAAGATAGTGTTTTTACATGGTATATATTCAAATCTGCAAAAATAAAGA
>NC_041392.1:46381016-46396905 GCF_002162155.2 Triticum dicoccoides
GTCTGCAGCAAAGATTTGTGCACATGTTTTCCTTCTATGTCTAAAAGGAGTCTGCCCATGTTTGCAGATTTGGTGTTTGCAAAAGTAAATTCAAGATAGTGTTTTTACACGGTATATATTCAAATCTGCAAAATAAAGAATGGAGAAGTCTGCCCATGTTTGTGAGATTTGGTGTTTGCAAAAGTAAATTCAAGATAGTGTTTTTACACGGTATATATTCAAATCTGCAAAAATAAAGAATGGAGAAGTCTGCCCATGTTTGTGAGATTTGGTGTTTGCAAAAGTAAATTCAAGATAGTGTTTTTACACGGTATATATTCAAATCTGCGAAAAAAGCAGAATGGAGAAGTGGGGTATCGATCCCAAGATAGTGTTTTTACACGGTATATATTCAAATCTGCGAAAAAAGCAGAATGGAGAAGTCTGCCCATGTTTGTGAGATTTGGTGTTTGCAAAAGTAAATTCAAGATAGTGTTTTTACACGGTATATATTCAAATCTGCAAAAATAAAGAATGGAGAAGTCTGCCCATGTTTGTGAGATTTGGTGTTTGCAAAAGTAAATTCAAGATAGTGTTTTTACACGGTATATATTCAAATCTGCGAAAAAAGCAGAATGGAGAAGTGGGGTATCTATCCCCATACCTCTCGCATGCTAAGCGAGCGCTCTACCATCTGAGCTACATCCCCGTTGCGTGGTTCTTGTACTTGGCATCTCTTATGGCCGTCTGTTGCATTGCAACCCTGATGGTGTGTTTTTAAGAAATGTGGAAATCGAAGAGCATTATAGCCGCTTGATATACTTACTGGGCATCGCCTCCAAGAAAGCATGATTTCACTTTCATTGTTTGAGGCGCAAGAAGAAGATTCCATCTTAATGATTTGGACATCCCATATGAGCCATGTCTTTTCTACATTATTCTTACTAGTAAAAATGCCCGTGCGTTGCAACGGAAGAAAAAATATACTAAAAGAAAACAACAGGCAAGGCACGAAAATCAGGCTTGAAGGCATATATATTCTTGTGTCAAACGTCTACCAAATCCTCATGCATATCAGACAACATTGTTGACTTACTTTTTTTACCGTTAAATCATATTTTCATGGTCCCAGCTCACGAAAAACACAGTTTACTTGGTCAGCGGCAAAATCTCATTGAAATCAATATTTTTACTGGCCCTTGATCGGCAATATGGTCAATTGCAGGAAGCAATGTCTCTGTGGCTAACAGATCATCTGCCCCTTTCTCTTGTTCTGATGCAGATGGTGGGACATAGCTATCTAGAAAGGGTATTCGCAAAAAAAAAACCTATCCGAAAAGGGTGGAGGGGAGGGGCAGAAGGAAGCCTCGAAGAAATATTTCCGATGTTTGAGGATGTCAAAAAAATATCTGATGTTTGAGAGTTAATAGCAAATGATTGGCAAGGCAGTTAGATGAATAGACTTTGAGTACAATACAGCAGCAGAACTTGAGAAACATTGTTACTCCCATTCTTGGGACTAAGGAGTGGTCAGTACATCTCATGTGCCCCCAACTTCCTTTTCTGTGACGGCTGCCATTATGTACCGAGCTAAGTAACAGGAAATAAGTTCTTCTATCTAAAGCAGGAATGTTTTGATCACATTAGTTGGCAAACCATCCTGTTGGGTAGCAGGATTTCTGACATCAGTAGGTTTTGGAGAATATCATTGCCATTTAATCAAGGCTAGAATCTGAAGCTTAACTGACATAACATAGCAGAAATGAACTTGACTAAGTAAATAGATCAACAACTCGTTTGCTGGTAAGTACCCAAATTTTGATATTGACAAAATCTAAACCCCAAGACCAGTGGTACTGATAGCAGAGTAAAAAATCTTTAGGGAGAAAGGTAAATTGGCTATGTGAAATTCCTTGGCGGAGGTGATGTTTCCCGTTCCCCTGCACCAGCATCACCAGATCCACGCATCCCCGAACAGAATGCCGCTGCCGGCCGGCCCGCCTTCTGGCCTCCCCTCTTGAACAGCATAAAGTCAAATAAAGAAACTCGATGAGTGAAATTTCTTTCTCATACATGAGTATCAAAGGTGTCATGAATGAAGTTGTTGAGAATGATAATGATGTACTACTCAACCGTAACTGCTTCAGCAAAAGGAAAATAACATAATCTCTTGGTGTACGAATGGAATATAGATGCACTACTACCCAAAAAGTGTGTATGAGGAAGGGAGATGCGTTGTCAGCTCTGATTGCCATGGTTCAATCACTCCAACACACACAAAATGGTGTGGATGTCATCTCCAGCAGCAAGGTTTTTTCTAGTTCTCCCTTCTGACCATTTCACTCCCTCTATAATGACTCAAGGGAGAAAACTCACCAGGAGCTGGTGGCGTCAAAAATTAAGGAGAAGCCACACGTCCGAGACCTCATCAGACTGCAACATCAACCATCTAACCATCAGTCAATCACAGTGTAGCAAAGGCAGAAACACAACACATTAGCGCGCACACTGATTCCAAATTTGATTTGATTCACATAAAACGATAGTGCTACAGCGCCGTCCTGCACGGTATACACTCTGAAGTACAATTGAGTGTAGTTCTTTTTTTTAACAAGACTAACCCCTTTTCCTATCGTCTGCATTGTTCAAGTAAAAGTATATACGTTTGGATTTCAATGTTGCAATTATTATCTATTTTTGCGAGCAGGTACTTATTTTTTACAAGCAATGTGCTGATTTCATAAGAGGAAAAAGCAAAAATATAGAGTTGACAAGTTTCTATGAAAAACCATGCCGAAAACCAACAAAAACAGTGTAAATAACCATTCAATCCAACCCAAATAGAGCACCACTACCTAACGTCACTGACATCGAATCCCGTCAATCAAAAATGTTTTTGCCCAGACCCATGCATGATCGCTCTACTGAATTTGGGATAGGTCTAGCCTAGCCAACAGCCTCCAACATCGTTTCCGCTCCAACCGTCCATGGCCCAATGAGAAGAAGTACTCTTCGACAATGTCTTTATAAAGCATTACCAGCAACTATCCCCGTCGAGGAACAAAGCTAGAAAGCACTTGACAAAAGATAAAATCAACTAACGGATATCTAGAGCAAGGGGCGAACAACTTGTTGTGCATTAGATCATCCAGTGTGTTTGTTATTAAAAACAATATCTAGGAAAAAGGGAGATGTACTTATTTGGTGTCATTGACAACGGTATGTAATCATAGGCGAGGAGGTGTCTAAACACACACCGGTAGTTGTGCCTGGGGTAGGTCAAACGTGAAGGAAAGCTTCTGATCTAAACTTGCACAAACAAAATCAGGAAAATTTGCACAAAGGGCTGCCAGATAAAGAAAATAATTAACCACACTCTCATGGGTACATGTATGCTTGTAGCTGTGATGCTATTGCACGAGCAAAATTCACTATTGTACTTTAAAAGTATTATCGTGTACATCAGACTGCATACCTCAACATGATGTATAAATATCCTGATTTGATTGCCTATTGAACTGTAGGAAGCAGCTGGTTGTGCCCTCACCACCGTCGTCAGACTCTGTGGGGCATGTATTAGATCACTGATAGTACTAAAATCGTACAATTTCTTACATACAAGTAGCAGTTTAATTTCTGTCATACAAGTAAGAAAATTAGTTCCAATAACTATAGTAAAAATATATTCAACATCTAAAGCAGTGGGTATTAAATACTGCATGCACGGTCCAGTAGACACAAACTCCCTAGTAGCTTCATATATATTCACATAAAATCCCAATCACACATATGCAGATCTTCAATTGTAATCAGCATTTACGATCCCGGGGTAAGTGGGGAAGCATCCCTGTCACATACTTCCTCAGTAGTCATTAGACTAAATCAGTAAATATTTTTGATTAAATGCATACATACCTTTTAAGAAACTCTGAACAAAGAAAAAAGAATTGCTTCCTGTCATGCGTGGGATGGTTAAAAGTAGAAACTTAATTGAACCATTGGAGTCATAGGCTCCTAGTCACGCCCAGGCTGCCATCTAGCGAACAATGCAGTCGGCACCTTCTCTGCGGATGGACGAAGGTTATGCATGAAGTTTGATGTGGGAGGACGGAAGTCCAGCAACTCTAGGCGTGTGGAGATTGGCATCTAGCCTGCCTAGCGGATCCATACGTGTGTCCGTGAAAGGCAACGGGACAACACTTAATAGCAAGCTTTGTACGTTGCAACTTTCAAGCTAACATCCTTATCAAAATCCATCAACCTGCTTGCTCCAGTTGTGCATGGACCGATTGATCCAGGCCGGGAACATATCGCCAATGGGGTTGACCGTGCCGGTCTCCCAGCGAGAGAGCTGCGTCTCCTGTCCGTCGGGGCGGTAGACTGGGAGATCGCCCGTGAGCTCCCGCTAGCACCAGCAAGACCATAGCATGCAGATCCTGATTCACCTGCAAGCTTCACAATGAAAATCAATTCACAACAGGCGGTTTGACTGCTGAAAATATATTCGCAAAAGAAAAGCGCACTAATGTAACGCCAAAATCAAATCCGCTTCAACTCCCAAGACCAAAATTCAGAAGGCACTGGAATTAACAGTTCCAGAAATCCGTAAAAGGCTGCATCACTCTACCATGCCATGGCTCATGAACACAAAGTTGTTTGGATTGGAGGTGGGCTTGCCAAGCTGAAATGCAGTCTGGTAGATGAGAGCAATGCATCTCAGAGAAACAAGTACAAGAGCATCATGTATGCAAGAGTGGTCTCCTTACATTGGGCAAAGAGAATGCATGTGTCATCAAAACTCAAGCAATGGCTAATGATTCCACCAAAAAACATATTTAGTTTGCCACAAACTGTAGGTGTGTGTAGATATCATGCCGGTGGTTGCTGGGCCGATCGTTGTCCAGCTTTGCTCTTGTTCCTAGTTGTTGTGTCAGGCAACGTACGGCATGGCCTTCTCTGCATATTCCTCAAGCTCCTACTCCCTGAATAACCAACAATTAGTATTGTTTTATGTACTGATTAAAGAAAATTGTTGTTTCTGAAGATTTATCTACAACTTTAAGCTACTTAATAATGACACTGGTCTGCACAATATCTAGATTTAGAGAGCAATGTTGAACCTTGTTACAAAATTCAGATTGGTTTCAGACTGAACCAACCCTAAAAATAGTTGTTTCTGAAGATTTACCTTCAACTTTAAGGTAAGTAAGGGCACTGACCTGCAAAATGTGTATATATATATGTATATATATATATATATATACATGTATATATATATATATATACAGATCCAGACAGCAAAGCCTCATATACAAAATTCTGCTGGGGCCTGTCATGGCGCACCGCTGCCAGTTTCATCCCTTGCACACGGCTTCCTACCTCGCTGCACCGTGCTGTTGACAACGGTGTCATTGCCTCCTGCTCTCTCTTTTTCGAAGCACCACCAATGAATAGATAACAACGCAGATTGACCTCTCAAAATGAAGAAGGATGGTAAATTCTATCAATCAATGGATGGATCTGATTTTCATTGCACAAATCAAATAGACTTTGGCTATAAATTCTGAAAAAATCACACAAAATTGTCCGTTAAATACAGCTAAAAAATCCCTTCATTCTGAGATCCTCTCCTTTTACGCTAGAAAATTTTCTCTTCTATTTTCTGTCAAATCTGTCGCTCCTTATCCATGGACAACAAAACAACAGCGAGATGCAGGCGAGGGCGACGGCGTCTTCATGGAGGCAGGGAGGTGCGGCTAGGGGGAGGAGGTGCACGGGGTAGGGAGAGTGGCGGCTGGGCAACCCCCATCGTGCAGCGGGAAGGAGAGGAATCCAAAAATCAAACCTGGAGCCATCGCCGGACCAGCAGCAGGAAGCCGCGCCGTCCCTACTCCGCCTTCTCTTCTCTCCATCTCACCTCCTCTCTCCCTCCTCTCTTCTTCCCAAGAGACCGAGCAGCCATGGCCATGGAGCGTTGCCGCTGCCGGCCTCCGCGCCGCCGCATTGGATCCCGACCTGGGCCACCTCGCCTCGACGTCCGCCACTTCCCCACTGTTCCCCGAGCCCTGCCGCCGTCGTCCTGCATCTCGATCGGATCGAGAGCGCCGCCGCTTAATCTGAAGCGTGCACAAGGGGGTTGACAAAAAAATATCGAACCGCTTTTGTTCACTTACCGAAGACTACGGGTTAAATTAGCCAAAATATAGGACTTTTAGTACCACCTCGGATATGTTTTAAATTTAAACTGAAAGCGTAAAATCACAGGAAGAAGCGTATTGTGACGGTGAACCCACGGAGTCAACCCGTACTTTATTATTAGGGAAAGACTTCTAGTTAGTACTAGCCGAACACTTTGTACGGCTCAATGGCTGAAGTAAGTACTTCTCACCCGCAAAAAAAAAAAAAAGTAAGTACTTCTACTATCATCATTTCGTGCTTGTCATGCTGCCTTTGAACATCTATCTATCTATACCTATACTAATTTCTAGACTCCCCGAAAATTCTTATCTATCATCCGCCGTGCCCCCGCGCGGTTAAGGCCACCCTCAACCCCCTGGAAACCCTATCTACCCCCAGTTTTCCCCCTCGCTCTCTCTATCGCTCCCGCTGCGAGCTTGCCCGAGAGCTCGCCGTCGCCGCCACTCAATCCCGCGACAACCGTGCCCCGATTGCCCCGCCGACGTGCCCGAACGGCTCCCCGATGTCGACTACGCCGAACGAACGAGTCGGGAAGCCTCCACACTGCCGCCATCTTCTTCTCCTTCCTTGGATCGCCGTCGCCTGTCGCCGTCGATTCCGGATGCTCCGCGCCTCCCCGAGCACACTGCCACTTCCTTACGGCTCCCGGTGAGCCACCGCATCTCTTCCCTCGCTTCCCCGCACGGATCCATCACCCTAGACGCCGCTGCCATCGCCGCCCGAAGCTCACTCCGCAGCGAAGCTCGTCACCGTCGTCCTCGTCGATGTCATGCTCACTCGGGCTCGCCACCGTGCTCTAGGCCTCGCCAGGACCCTGTAGATCCTTCCCAGCCTCTCCATTTGCCCGCTAGCTCACCGTAGCTCTGTTTCCCTCGAGTGCCCGAACGCGTCGCCGCACGCGCTCATTGCCGGCAACCGTTCGGTGACCTTTTGGTCCCGGGCTCGTGTCGTTGTGCTCGTACGCACACGTAGAGGCCTCCTGGCCTTATAGAGAGCTTGCTGCCACGCCGCATCGCTGTTTCCTCTCACGGCCGAACTCCGGCGACCGCCTCTCTGCTCACTGACGCCGCTCCGGTGTGTCTCCGGCGTCGCCACCACCCCCACGTGATGCGGCCCAGCTCTAGCTTTCGAACGCGACCAAAAACACGACGAATGGACCACCACAGCGGATTTCCAGCCACCTCCTGAGCCACGCCACCGTGTTTTGACTCGCCGGCGTCGTTCCAGCGCCGTCCGCCGACGTGGCTAGGCGGGCCCCACCCCTGAGTCGCTGGCCAGTGGGCCCTGGTGGTCCAGTTGACTGAGTTGACCCAGTCAGCTATTGACTGGGCAGCCCAATGGCACTGACATGTGAGGCCCACGCCATAAACGAAATAAATAAATAGATAAATTGCTAATTAAAACCCTAATCTCTCACTGACTACTGGGCCCCACTTGCTAATTAACCCATTTAGTTATTCTAAACCCCCTGTTAGTGCCCCTGACAATGACATGTGGGTCCCAATGGACCCACCTGTCGTCTGGTTTGACTGGTCAATCGACCAGTTGACCTGATGACATCACTCTGATGTCATGCTTGCGTCATCGTTCACTATTCTGGATAATGTTGGTTTTAAATAAATAATTAAAATCAGAAAATGATTAAAACTTTAGAAAATCATATAAAATAAACCGTACCTCAGATAAAAATGTTTTCTACATGAAAGTTGCTCAGAACGACGAGACGAGCCCACAGACACAGCCCGTTCATTCGCCACACATCCCTAGCATAGCGAACACACAACTTTCCTCCTCTGATTCATCTGTCCGAAAATGAGAAACACCGGGGATATTTTCCTGGATGTTTCGCCCCTTCACCGGAATCACCCCATACCGCGTTAGGGCACACCTAGCACCGCTACTTGTCATGTCATGCATCATTATGCATCTGTTTGCATTGTATTCATTGTTTCTTCCCCCTCTTCTCTCCGGTAGACTACGAGACTGACGCCGCCGCTGGTGTCCCGGTCGACTACATTGTTGACGACCCCTCCTTCTTGCCAGAGCAAACAGGCAAGCCCTCCCCCCTTGATCACCAGATATCTCCTACTCTCTCTCTACTGCTTGCATTAGAGTAGTGTAGCATGTTATTGCTTTCCGTAAATCCTATCCTGATGGATAGCTTGTCATTGTTGCTACAGTTATTGATACCTTACCTGCACTCCTAAATGCTTAGTATAGGATGCTAGTTTATCATCAGTGGCCCTACATTCTTGTCCGTCTGCCATGCTATACCATCGGGCCGTGATCACTCGGGAGGTGATCACGGGTATATACTTTTATACATATACATGATATATGTGGTGACTAAAGTTGGGTCAGCTCATAGAGTACCCGCGAGTGATTCACGAATTGGGTCCGAAAGGACGTTTGTCCTGACGGCCCTCTGAGTGAACCTTTGTGGCGGAGCGACAAGGTAGGTTGTTGATACGTCTCCAACGTATCTATAATTTTTGATTGTTCCATGCTATTATATTATCAACTTTGGATGTTTTATATGCATTTATATGCTATTTTATATGGTTTTTGGGACTAACCTATTAACCTAGAGCCCAGTGCCAATTTCTGTTTTTTCTTGTTTTAGAGTACCGCAGAAAAGGAAAATCAAACGGAGTCCAATTGAGCTGAAACTTCACGGAACTTATTTTTGGACCAAAAGAAGCCCACGGAGTATCGGAGTTGGACCAGGAGAGTCCCGGCCTGCCCACGAGGGTGGGGGGCGCGCCCCCCTGCCTCGTCGACAGCCCGGAGGTCCACCGATGTACTTCTTCCTCACATATATACCCATATACCCTAAAAACTTCGGGGAGCACAATAGATCGGGAGTTCCGCCGCCAGAAGCCTCCGTAGCCACCGAAAGCCAATCTAGACCCGTTCCGGCACCCTGCCGGAGGGGGAATCCCTCTCCGGTGGCCATCTTCATCATCCCGGCGCTCTCCATGACGAGGAGGGAGTAGTTCTCCCTCGGGGCTGAGGATATGTACCAGTAGCTATGTGTTTGATCTCTCTCTCTCTCTCTCTCTCTCTCTCTCTCTCTCTCTCTCTCTCGTGTTCTTGAGGTGATAGGATCTTGATGTATCGCGAGCTTTGCTATTATAGTTGGATCTTATGATGTTTCTCCCCCTCTACTCTCTTATAATGGATTGAGTTTTCCCTTTGAAGTTATCTTATCGGATTGAGTCTTTAAGGATTTGAGAACACTTGATGTATGTCTTGTGTGGGATACCCGTGGTGACAATGGGGTATTCTATTGATCCACTTGATGTATGTTTTGGTGATCAACTTGCGGGTTCCGCCCATGAACCTATGCATAGGGGTTGGCACACGTTTTCGTCTTGACTCTCCGGTAGAATCTTTGGGGCACTCTTTGAAGTACTTTGTGTTGGTTTGAATAGATGAATCTGAGATTGTGTGATGCATATCGTATAATCATACCCACGGATACTTGAGGTGACATTGGAGTATCTAGGTGACATTAGGGTTTTGGTTGATTTGTGTCTTAAGGTGTTATTCTAGTATGAATTCTAGGGCTGTTTGTGACACTTATAGGAATAGCCCAACGGATTGATTGGAAAGAATAACTTTGAGGTGGTTTCGTACCCTACCATAATCTCTTCGTTTGTTCTCCGCTATTAGTGACTTTGGAGTGACTCTTTGTTGCATGTTGAGGGATAGTTATATGATCCAATTATGTTATTATTGTTGTGGGAACTTGCACTAGTGAAAGTATGAACCCTAGGCCTTGTTTCAACGCATTGCAATACCGTTTACGCTCACTTTTATCATTAGTTACCTTGCTGTTTTTATATTTTCAGATTACAAAAACCTTTATCTACTATCCATATACCACTTGTATCACCATCTCTTCGCCGAACTAGTGCACCTATACAATTTACCATTGTATTGGGTGTGTTGGGGACACACAAGACTCTTTGTTATTTGGTTGCAGGGTTGCTTGAGAGAGACCATCTTCATCCTACGCCTCCTACAGATTGATAAACCTTAGGTCATCCACTTGAGGGAAATTTTCTACTGTCCTACAAACCTCTGCACTTGGAGGCCCAACAACGTCTACAAGAAGAAGGTTGTGTAGTAGACATCAAGCTCTTTTCTAGCGCCATTGCCGGGGAGGTTAGCGCTTGAAGGTATATCTTTAGATCTTGCAATCGAATCTTTTTGTTTCTTGTTTTAGCACTAGTTTAGTTTATAAAAGAAAACTACAGAAAAATATGGAATTGGGTTTGCCTCATACGCTTCATCTTTTTAATATCCTTCGTGAGTATGACGGAAAGGAAAATTGTGCCAAAGTGTTATAATAAGAATGCATTAAAATGTTTGGCACTAAATCTTTGAATGATGAGCATGATTGCAATGTTGTTAGTATGAACTCCTTGAATATCCATAGTACTAATGATGATTGCACTAGTTATGATGAAAATGTCTCCTATAAACATGTCAATTTTTGTGGAGTGCATTGGTTTGCAAGTACACACCAAATAGGGAAGATAGATATTGCAAGAGGCATAAGTACTTAGAAACTAAATGGTTGCAAGAAAGGCTAGATGTTTGTGCTGAAAATTTAAATTTTCTTGGCCATACTTGTGAGTTTTGCAATGAACGTGGTCATTTAACCATCCGATGCAAATTGTTTCATGATCTAATCGTTTCCAAAAATTGTGATGACTTGATTTCTCTTGCACATCATAATGAACTTAGTTTGCTTATGGGTTACGAAGAAATGAAACATATAACTAACTATCTTCCATTATTTTCCCGTGATAAACTTCTTGGCTTTGATCTAGAGGAAATTTATATGTATTGTGCGGTGAATTGCATTGAAAAACCTTATATTGCCAATTACATAAAGAAAAGAAAACAAATAGAAGATGAAGAGAATACTAATGAAAGGGAAGAGACTTCCCAATATCCTCCTATTATTTCTTATGATGAATCAGGTAACGAGGAGGAGCCTTCTATTCAACCGATCTCATTAATAAGGAGCTCCAAAAAGAGGATTGAACCCACACATGATGTGGTGAAGAAGAAGAAAAAAAAAGGACGAGAGGTAAAAAGATATCTCTCCCAAATAATGCTGCTCCTATTACCGTTGTGCCTCATGAAAATATAATTGTGGAAGATGATGCACTTGATGATGATCTCGTTATGCCTATTGCTTGTTGTGATGATTATGATTGGGAAGATAATGATACTTCTTATGATCTTGAAAATCTTTTTGGCACTTGCTTGGAAGAATATGATAATTGCTATACTATTGGTGCTATCCATACTATTAATGATGAAAGTGATTATGCTTATGATATGAAAAGGCCCAAGCTTGGGGATGCTATGTTTGATGAAGATGATGTTTTTGAGAATATATTTGCTGCAATTAATGTTAGTCCCAAGCTGGGGGAAGCTATGTTTAATGAATATGATATTTGTAGTCTCCCAAGTTTTGATATGCAAATTTATTATGATGATAGCATGCCTCCTACTTATGATGATTATATTGATGAACATGGGTTTGGAAGAGTGTCAACTTTAGGAAGTACTGATCCCACTATTTTGGAGGATGTTGAATCTTATTATGATAATTATGAAAGTGGATTTGGAGAGGTCATGACTTTATTTAGTGACGATTCCACTATCTTGGAAGAGGTTTCAATCGATTATGATGAGAACAAAGTTGCTACTTATGATAATTACTGTGATGATACATATGCTATAAAAAGTAGTGATGATTATATTTATAAAACTTGTCATGATTATGTTTACCCTTTTTCTGAATATTACTCTTTTAATATGGAAACAATTTATAGTATTCGAGTCTCTTATGATACTCCCACTATTCCGATTGAGAGGAATTTTGCTTATGTAGAGAGTAGTAAATTTTCTATGCTTGTAGATCATGAAAATAATGCTTTAGGTTCTGGTTATATTGTTGAATTTATTCATTATGCTACTGAAAATTATTATGAGGGAGGAACATATGCTTGTAGGAATTGCAATAATATCAAGTTTCCTCTCTATGTGCTTAAAATTTTGAAGTTTTGCTTGCTTTACCTTCCTATGCAAGTTGATTCTTGTTCCCATAAGTTGTTTGATCATAAAATCCCTATGCATAGGAAGTGTGTTAGGCTTAAATGTTCTAGTCATATTCTTCATGATGCCCTCTTTATGTTACAATTCTTATCTTTTATGTGAGCATCATTGAAATCATCATGCCTAGCTAGGGGCGTTAAACGATAGCGCTTGTTGGGAGGCAACCCAACTTTATTTTTGTTACTGTTTAGTAATAAATAATTTATCTAGACTCTGTTATGTTTGTGTTTTTTGTGTTTAATTAGTGTTTGTGCCAAGTAGAACCTTTGGGAAGACTTGGGGAAAGTCTTTGCGATCATGCTGTAAAAAAAGAGAAACTTTAGCGCTCACGAGAATTGCTGCCAGTTTTTATTGGAGAGTGCTATTGAGTTAATTATTTTTGCAGATGATTAATAGGAAAATTACTCAGGTCCACCTATTTATTTGAGAATTTTATGAGTTCCAGAAGTATACGTTTGATACAGATTACTACAGACTGTTCTGTTTTTCACAGATTCTGTTTTCTATGTGTTGTTTGCTTATTTTGATGAATCTATGAGTAGTATCGGAGGGTATAAATCATAGAGAAGTTGGAATACAGTAGATATTACACCAATATGAATTTATAATGAGTTCACAACAGTACCTAAGTGGTGATTTATTTTCTTATACTAACGGAGCTTACGAGTTTTCTGTTAAGTTTTGTGTTGTGAAGTTTTCAAGTTTTGGGTAAAGATTCGATGGACTATGGAATAAGGAGTGGCAAGAGCCTAAGCTTGGGGATGCCCAAGGCACCCCAAGGTAATATTCAAGGACAACCAAGAGCCTAAGCTTGGGGATGCCCCGGAAGGCATCCCCTCTTTCGTCTTCGTTCATCGGTAACTTTACTTGGAGCTATATTTTTATTCACCACATGATATGTGTTTTGCTTGGAGCGTGATTTTATTTTCTTTTGTTTTGCTTGCTGTTTGAATAAAATACCAAGATCTGAAATTCTTAAATGTTATAAAGTCTTCACATAGTTGCATAATTATTTGACTACTCATTGATCTTCACTTATATCCTTCGGAGGAGTTTGTTGTTGCTCTAGTGCTTCACTTATATCTTTTTAGAGCACGGTGGTGGTTTTATTTTATAGACATAGATGAACTCTCGTGCTTCACTTATATTATTTTGTGAGTCTTTAGAACAGCATGGTAGTTTGCTTTGGTTATGAAACTAGTCCTAATATGATGGGCATCCAAGAGGGATATAATAAAAACTTTCATATGAAGTGCATTGAATACTAAGAGAAGTTTGATACTTGATAATTGTTTTGATATATGGAGATGGTGATATTAGAGCCATGCTAGTTGAGTAGTTGTGAATTTGAGAAATGCTTGTGTTAAAGTTTGTGATTCCCGTAGCATGCACGTATGGCGAACCGTTATGTTAAGAAGTCGGAGCATGATTTATTTATTGATTGTCCTCCTTATGAGTGGCGGTCAGGGACGAGCGATGGTCTTTTCCTACCAATCTATCCACCTAGGAGCATGCACGTAGTACTTTGCTTCGATAACTAATAGATTTTTGCAATAAGTATGTGAGTTCTTTATGACAAATGTTGAGTCCATGGATTATACACACTCTCAACCTTCCACCATTGCTAGCCTCTCTAATACCGCGCACCTTTCGCCGGTATCATGCACCCACCATATACCTTCCTCAAAACAGCCACCATACCTACCTATCATGGCATTTCCATAGCCATTCCGAGATATATTGCCATGCAACTTTCCACCGTTCTGTTTACTATGGCACGCTCCATCATTGTCATATTGCTTTGCATGATCATGTAGTTGACATTGTATTTGTGGCAAAGCCACCGTTCATAATTCTTTCATACATGTCACTCATGCATCATTGCACATCCCGGTACACCGCCGGAGGCATTCATGTAGAGTCATACTTTGTTCTAGTATCGAGTTGTAAATAAATAGAAGTGTGATGATCATCATTTATAGAGCATTGTCCCAAAAAAAGAAAAAAGGCAAAAAAAAGAGAAAGGCCAATCAAATAAAAAAAAGAAAGGCAAAAAAAGGGACAATGCTACTATCCTTTTACCACACTTGTGCTTCAAAGTAGCACCATGATCTTCACGATAGAGGTCTCTTATGTTGTCACTTTCATATACTAGTGGGAAATTTTCATTATAGAACTTGGCTTGTATATTCCAACAATGGACCTCCTCAAGTGCCCTAGGTCTTCGTGAGCAAGCAAGTTGGATGCATGCCCACTTAGTTTCTTTTGTTGAGCTTTCATACACTTATAGCTCTAGTGCATCCGTTACATGGCAATCCCTACTCACTCATATTGATATCTATTGATGGGCATCTCCATAGCTCGTTGATACGCTTAGTTGATGTGAGACTATCTTCTCCTTTTTTTGTCTTCTCCACAACCACCATTCTATTCCACCTATAATGCTATGTCCATGGCTCACGCTCATATATTGCGTGAAGATTGAAAAAGTTTGAGAACATCAAAAGTATGAAACAATTGCTTGGCTTGTCATCGGGGTTGTGCATGATTTAAATATGTTGTGTGGTGAAGATGGAGCATAGCCAGACTATATGATTTTGTAGGGATAGTTTTCTTTGGCCATGTTATTTTGAGAAGACATGATTGCTTTGTTAGTATGTGTCGGTGTCAAAACCGGCGGATCTCGGGTAGGGGGTCCCAAACTGTGCGTCTAGGCCGGATGGTAACAGGAGGCAAGGAACACGATGTTTTACCCAGGTTCGGGCCCTCTTGATGGAGGTAAAACCCTATGTCCTGCTTGATTAATATTGATGATATGGGTAGTACAAGAGTAGATCTACCACGAGATCAAGGAGGCTAAACCCTAAAAGCTAGCCTATGGTATGATTGTTGTTATGTATGTTCTATCGACTAGCCTGGCCTCGGTTTATATAGTGCACCAGAGGCCTAGGATAACATGAGTCCTAGCCGAATACGCCGGTGGGGTGGAGTCCTTGTCTTGATCGCCAAGTCTTGTGGAATCTTCCTTGTATGCGGCAGCTGTCCGAACTGGCCCATGAGTATGCGGCCATGGGGGTCCTCGGCCCAATCCAACTGATCGGGAGACGATGTGATGAGTACCCCCTAGTCCAGGACACCGTCAGTAGCCCCCTGAACCGGTCTTCAAGTTAGGGACGCTCCTCGATTCTTTCGAACTGTTCTTCATCTTCGGTCGACGGTCTTGAAAACTGGTTCAACAAATCTTCTCATCTTCGATCTTGAGGATCGCCGAAATGCATTCGGCGAGTTTACATGTTGGGTATCCGAGGAGCCCCTTTAAGTTTCCGGCCTTTATCAATGCCTTGTTATTTTTATGCCATACCTCGGGTTTGAAGTTGTTCCCGGGAGGCAGTGTCCTCTTGCGTCCAAGCTCTAACGCCGGACTGCATTCGAGGTATCTTTTGCGGCCGAGCACCAATGCCGGACCGCTTCCGAGCTCCAACGCCGGAATGTATCCGAGCTCCAACGCCGGACTGTATCCGAGCTCCAATGCCGGACAGTGTCCCAGCTCCAACGCCGGACTATATCTGAG
>NC_041392.1:46396915-46421073 GCF_002162155.2 Triticum dicoccoides
GCTAAACCCTAAAAGCTAGCCTATGGTATGATTGTTGTTATGTATGTTCTATCGACTAGCCTGGCCTCGGTTTATATAGTGCACCAGAGGCCTAGGATAACATGAGTCCTAGCCGAATAC
This sequence comes from Triticum dicoccoides, assembly GCF_002162155.2. NCBI lineage: Eukaryota > Viridiplantae > Streptophyta > Magnoliopsida > Poales > Poaceae > Triticum > Triticum dicoccoides. Next base: position 46,397,036 of record NC_041392.1, read on the forward strand.
GCCGGTGGGGTGGAGTCCTTGTCTTGATCGCCAAGTCTTGTGGAATCTTCCTTGTATGCGGCAGCTGTCCGAACTGGCCCATGAGTATGCGGCCATGGGGGTCCTCGGCCCAATCCAACTGATCGGGAGACGATGTGATGAGTACCCCCTAGTCTAGGACACCGTCAGTAGCCCCCTGAACCGGTCTTCAAGTTAGGGACGCTCCTCGATTCTTTCGAACTGTTCTTCATCTTCGGTCGACGGTCTTGAAAACTGGTTCAACAAATCTTCTCATCTTCGATCTTGAGGATCGCCGAAATGCATTCGGCGAGTTTACATGTTGGGTATCCGAGGAGCCCCTTTAAGTTTCCGGCCTTTATCAATGCCTTGTTATTTTTATGCCATACCTCGGGTTTGAAGTTGTTCCCGGGAGGCAGTGTCCTCTTGCGTCCAAGCTCTAACGCCGGACTGCATTCGAGGTATCTTTTGCGGCCGAGCACCAATGCCGGACCGCTTCCGAGCTCCAACGCCGGAATGTATCCGAGCTCCAACGCCGGACTGTATCCGAGCTCCAATGCCGGACAGTGTCCCAGCTCCAACGCCGGACTATATCTGAGGTGTCATATCACCTTGGTTCAAAAAACTTGAAGGAGTTTAGCCGAGCTTAATGCCGGAAATGCCTTCTATGGAGCCAGCCACTAGTGCCCGAGCTTTATGCCGGGCTGCTTCCGAGGTGGTGCACCACGCCGAATGTGGGCCGATTTTTGTGAATATTTTTTATTGGTGTAATTTATTCTCTGCCGAGATATATAGCCAGTAGCCCTCAAGGTGTGTATCGGTCTAAAACCCGAGATGCACCTGAAGGATGACGTAAGACCGCTGATCCCAGTAGCCGCTGAGACTCAGGTTGATTTGCAAAATCGGCCTGAGGATCAAGTCCAAGCTCGGCAGAATACTTCGAGACACTAAAAGCGGCGTGCTCACTCCTCGAGACTTAGGTTGGGTGCGGCCGACCAACTTGAGGATCAAAATCTCCTCGGAAACTATATTGCACATAAAATTTTCTATATTGGACAAGCAATGCAGTAGCCCCCGAGACACTGGTCGGGTGGTAACATCAGATCAGGGGATCAATGTGCCCCTTTAATATTTGTAAATAATAAGCCCGAAGCCCAGTAGCCCCCGAGCCTTAATGCGGGCACGGGTGGCCGAATTAAGGATCAATATCCATAGTAAAATCACAAATTATGTGTAATGACTCTATGTATCCAAGTACTTTACGTCATTAATGCTCGGATCCGCATTGTACAAAACTTTGTTGACCGACCATCGGCTTCCACCTCCTCGGCCAGTAGCCGAGGAGTGTTTGTCCTACTTTATAAAGCCTTTATGAGGGCAAAGATTTACAACAAACAAGGCAATCTGGCCATACGGTTTTATAAACAAAGGTACGCAGAGAGTTTTAACAGAAGAAATGTCTTCCAAAGAAAATAGTCCCGCTATCGGTTCCTTTCTTTGGGTTGTCATGCTAAGCATGATCATTTAACCTCAGCTCTAATGTAAGAGCAAAATATTGAGGATTTAGTTTGGGAGGCCAGTTAGCCCCCGGTAGTGTTCGGCGACAGTTGGGGTCAAGCCGTAAACACTTCGGCCAATGTTATGAACGGTCCATCATTTAACATAGTCATCGGATCGCTGACCAGTTTACGCTTATTTGTGAAAGTCAGTTTTCGGCTTTCTCCACTGAGGTGCTTAATCATGTGAGCTGGAAGCACAATCGCAGCGGTTCTCCCTTTGCATGCCTAGCCAAACAAAACGGAACGTAGGAAGCAAGTGCAGGAGCCGGGCAACCCAACTATTGACCGAAGACACAATTCGAAACCGATGCATATATAGCAATATCTAAGAATGTTTTTGCCGAATCCCTAAAGGTGTACGGCGTTGCACTGCGAGACTAATGTTGGAAAAGCACAAATAGTTTAAAAGTGCCAAAAAGCTTGGAAAACCAAGAAACGTCAGTAAAAACATGATGTCCGAACAATATCAAGTGTTCGGTGCCAATCCGAAAGTTGGTCTTAGAAAAAAGAAGTGCTTCTGTCGTGCTTTAACATGATACATCCTATCTCAAGACTTCGAGCGGGTCAGCCTATGGCTTCAACCTCCTATCCCGAGGGCGGAGTACTTCTCATCAGGCCAGTTTAGCAAACTAAACTCTAGCGGCTTTGAGAGAGAAATTAGGCTCCCCGTCTAGTGACCGCACACTCGTGTCGAAAAAAGGAGTGATAAATAATAATAATAAAACTTTGCAACGACTAAGAAGAAGAACACTTATTATAAAACGACTCAAATAAACTTAAGAGTCCCCAAGTGACTTGGGTAGAAGAATGATTGCATGTACCGAAGTACTTATATCATATCTATGTTCAACCGAACTTTAAACGCGTCTTAACCGACCGTCAGCTTCTCCCTCTTCGGTCAAGGACCGAAAAGTGTTATGTACTCCATCGGTCGAGAATATCGACGGTGTTTCTAATAACCAGGCAATCAGGCCATAAGGCTGCAATAGACAAAGCGCGCTCAGGGAACTTATGCTATATTACCGTGAAGTGTAAGAAGCATCTTCAAAGAAAATAGTACCCCCACCGATACCTTTCTTCGGTGCTCATTGTTATTATGAGACTTGTGCAATAGATTTTTTGTACTCATGAGTTCCATTGTGTGCCGACCATCACTAAAAACTATAAGAGCGCTAACTTTCGGCTTCACCCAGTCTGAGGTCCGGCTTGGGTGACCCGATCGTGACAATCGCAGAGGTGCTCCCTTTACTCCCTAGCCGAACAATCGGGAACGTAGGGGTAAACACAGGAGAGAGGCAACCCAGCTTGCAAATCGCTTAAGTCAATATGGTGCATATTGTGGCATAACACACGAACAAGGAACGAAGCCGTACAAGTATAATCATATGCAAGTGGAAAAGCTTCATGAAGGAAGCCCCCAAATGAATTGGGTATTTGAATTTACGCGTCACAAACAAAGTTTGGACAAGGAAATTTTTTACAAGCAATTTTTTCCAAAAAAGTATAATGCTTGGTCGAACCGAACACAAGTTAGAAATTAAAGCTTTGAGCATGAAAGCGACTTAGCTGGTTAATGTGTTCGGTATTGATGACGTGGTCCGAGCTTGATGCGGGGCAATGTTCCATCCCCCAAGCTGGTCCCGATGTGGTGGAGCAGAGAGCTCGACACGCCGAAGTGGTGACATAGCACGGTCAATGCAGATCGGAGAGTGATGCCGAAGTCCCCGGATCATTTTCCTGTGCACAAAAAATAGTGCAAACCGGAGATAATACTAATAATGACAATTAAAAAAATATTGCATAATAAATAATTTATGCAAAGTGAGGAATAGAAGAAATATGGCCTGGCGCCGAAGTCAATGTCGATGTAGGGCGTCGACGTGATGTAGTAAAGGCGTGGCAAAGCCTGAATTCACAGGTCGGTCCAAGCTCCGGATGCGGCATTCGCCGGACTATGTACGGAAACTGGTTTATTTATTGTAGCAATCCGAAGGAAGGTGATTCCCAAAATTGGGACTCGCTCCGCACACCCATCGCCTGATGGGCGATAAAATGATGGCATGGCAATGCTGGTAAAGGTTGACTTGCCGACGCAAAGCCCTCGGCCCAGCTAACGTGACGGAGCTGGTCGGCTAGTGAAGCCGAAGTGTCCGGAGTAGGTTGATGAAGAGATGGCGAAGCCCCCGGTCCAGCCGAGATGTCGAAGCCTCGACGTCAGCCGATGAGTCGAAGTAGGTCGGCGTGATGGACACTAGCTTGAAGAAGCAATAGTGCGGCCCTGTCGATGTAGGTCGTGACGTGGTCGATGCCGGCTTGATGAAGTGACCGTGCGGCGATGCCGGTATGCCCGCTCCGTGTAATCCGTGGGGCGGCGATGTTGATGATGATTTATCCTTCGTGATGCCGGACTCTTGTTCGGCTTGCCGAGATGATGGTCCGAAGAAGTTGAGCTCGGCTAAAGTGACGACGTATCTAGCGCAGGTCGGCAGCCGTGGAGTAATATTGCCGGACTGGTTTGACATTAGCATGATGTTGAAGATCATGTTCAAAAGATTTTAAAGTTAGTGGGATGTGTTCGGGAACAAAACACAATATCCCATATAAAACTTCCTTCAAAAGATGAACTCGGGTCGGATTCGTTTTCGCGCAGAAAACAGATCCGAAAAGTGATGCACTAATCGGAAGGTTCCCGGAGTTTGGACGGTCGGATCAAGCTGAAATTTTGAGAGGTGGTAGATATAGGAATTCCGCAGCCGATCAACGGTTGGATCTTCCAAAGGACGTCCGAGCTAGAAGCTGGACACCACGCCCTAAACTCATCCAAATTCCCATCCAGATTTGACAGGGCTCCGGTATATCGTGGATTGCCAGAGATTCCTCCATCGGAACTCGACGAAATTTTCCAGGGTTGTTATAGACTCAATTCCGCACAATTCCACCAAAGCGATCGTCAAAGAGATACTCGAGGAGGTGGTGGCGGCAGATATGAGTTCGCTGTCCAAAAAAAACAGCACGGTCGCTTGAGGGCAATGTTGACGTAGAGCCCCCGAGCTCCATAGATGATTCCTCCGTGATCTTGATAGAGATCGGAGTTGATGTTTGATGAAGGCCCTCGTGCGAACATGGTGATCCGAACACGGGGCGCAATTCTTGGTCGAACCAAGGTGACCAGTCGAACTGGTGACGAAAACGCCGAAGTCACAGTTGATCTGCAGGCGAGCCATCGATCCTTTTCTCGATCACACAGCGAAACTCCCAATGAAAGCACCAATGTCGGTGTCAAAGCCGACGGATCTCGGGTAGGGGGTCCCAAACTGTGCGTCTAGGCCGGATGGTAACAGGAGGCAAGGAACACGATGTTTTACCCAGGTTCGGGCCCTCTTGATGGAGGTAAAACCCTACGTCCTGCTTGATTAATATTGATGATATGGGTAGTACAAGAGTAGATCTACCACGAGATCAAGGAGGCTAAACCCTAAAAGCTAGCCTATGGTATGATTGTTGTTATGTATGTTCTATCGACTAGCCTGGCCTCGGTTTATATAGTACACCAGAGGCCTAGGATAACAAGAGTCCTAGCCGAATACGCCGGTGGGGTGGAGTCCTTGTCTTGATCGCCAAATCTTGTGGAATCTTCCTTGTATGCGGCAGCTGTCCGAACTGGCCCATGAGTATGCAGCCATGGGGGTCCTCGGCCCAATCCAACTGATCGGGAGACGATGTGATGAGTACCCCCTAGTCCAGGACACCGTCAGTATGCTTGAAGTATTATTATTTTTATGTCAATATTAAACTTTTGTCTTGAATCTTATGGATTTGAATATTCTTGCCACAATAAATATGACTACATGGATAAATATGTTAGGTAGCATTCCACATCAAAAATTCTGTTTTTATCATTTACCTACTCGAGGACGAGCAGGAATTAAGCTTGGGGATGCTAATACGTCTCCAACGTATCTATAATTTTTGATTGTTCCATGCTATTATATTATCAACCTTGGATGTTTTATATGCATTTATTTGCTATTTTATATGATTTTTGGGACTAACCTATTAACCTAGAGCCCAGTGCCAGTTTCTGTTTTTTCCTTGTTTTAGAGTACTACAGAAAAGGAAAATCAAACCGAGTCCAATTGACCTGAAGCTTCACGGAACTTATTTTTGGACCAAAAGAAGCCCACGGAGTATCGGATTTGGACCAGGAGAGTCTCGGGCTGCCCACGAGGGTGGGGGGCGTGCCCACCCCCCTGGGCGCGCCCCCTGCCTCGTGGACAGCCTGGAGGTCCACCGACGTACTTCTTCCTCCCATATATACCCATATACCCTAAAAACTTCCGGGAGCACAATAGATCAAGAGTTCTGCCACCAGAAGCCTCTGTAGCCACCGAAAGCTAATCTAGACCAGTTCCGGCACCCTTCCAGAGGGGGAATCCCTCTCCGGTGGCCATCTTCATCATCCCGGCATTCTCCATGACGAGGAGGGAGTAGTTCTCCCTCGGGGCTGAGGGTATGTACCAGTAGCTATGTGTTTGATCTCTCTCTCTCTCCCTCGTGTTCTTGAGGTGATATGATCTTGATGTATCGCGAGCTTTGCTATTATAGTTGGATCTTTTGATGTTTCTCCCCCTCTACTCTCTTGTAATGGATTGAGTTTTCCCTTTGAAGTTATCTTATCGGATTGAGTCTTTAAGGATTTGAGAACACTTGATGTATGTCTTGCGTGGGATACCCGTGGTGACAATGGGTATTCTATTGATCCACTTGATGTATGTTTTGGTGATCAACTTGCGGGTTTCGCCCATGAACCTATGCACAGGGGTTGGCACATGTTTTCGTCTTGACACTCTGGTAGAATCTTTGGGGCACTCTTTGAAGTACTTTGTGTTGGTTTGAATAGATGAATCTGAGATTGTGTGATGCATATCGTATAATCATACCCACGGATACTTGAGGTGACATCGGAGTATCTAGGTGACATTAGGATTTTGGTTGATTTGTGTCTTAAGGTGTTATTCTAGTACGAACTCTAGGGCTGTTTGTGACACTTATAGGAATAGCCCAACTGATTGATTGGAAAGAATAACTTTGAGGTGGTTTCGTACCCTACCATAATCTCTTCGTTTGTTCTCCTCTATTAGTGACTTTGGAGTGACTCTTTGTTGCATGTCGAGGGATAGTTATATGATCCAATTATGTTATTATTATTGAGGGAACTTGCACTAGTGAAAGTATGAACCCTAGGCCTTGTTTCAACGCATTGCAATACCATTGATGCTCACTTTTATCATTAGTTACCTTGCTGTTTTTATATTTTCAGATTACAAAAACCTTTATCTACTATCCATATACCACTTGTATCACCATCTCTTCACCGAACTAGTGCACCTATACAATTTACCATTGTATTGGGTGTGTTGGGGACACACAAGACTCGTTGTTATTTGGTTGCAGGGTTGCTTGAGAGAGACCATCGTCATCCTACGCCTCCTATGGATTGATAAACCTTAGGTCATCCACTTGAGGGAAATTTGCTACTGTCCTACAAACCTCTGCACTTGGAGGCCCAACAACGTCTACAAGAAGAAGGTTGTGTAGTAGACATCAGTTGTGACCACCTAGGAGAGAGGTGGGCCTGGCCCTGGTTGGTGTCCGCGGTTATTTCAAAATGACACGCTTAACGAGATATGGGTATTTGATCTGAGTCTGGCCATTGGCCTATACGCACTAACCAACTACGCGGGAACAGTTATGGGCACTTGACGTCGTGGTATCAGCCGAAGCCTTCTTGACGTCAGTGACTGGGCGGCACGCGCCGGGTTGGACTGGAACGCCTGCTCTTGTATAAGGGAGGCTAGGTCTGCTCACCGGCCGTGTTTGCAACATGCAAGTGTGCAATGGGCGATGGTCCCAGGCCCCTGCACCATAGGATTTAGACCGGCGTGCTGACCTCTCTGTTGTGCCTAGGTAGGGCTGCAACGTGTTGATCTTCTGAGGCCGGGCATGACCCAGGAAAGTGTGTCCGGACAAAGGGGATCGAGCGTGTCGGGAAATGTGGTGCACCCCTGCAGGGAAGTTTATCTATTCGAATAGCCGTGTCCCTCGGTAAAAGGACGACCCGGAGTTGTACCTTGACCTTATGACAACTAGAACCGGATACTTAATAAAACACACCCTTCCAAGTGCCAGATACAACCGGTGATCGCTCCCTCACAGGGCAACGAGGGGAGGATCACCGGGTAGGATTATGCTATGCAATGTTACTTGGTGAACTTACCATCTACTCTCTTCTACATGCTGTAAGATGGAGGTTGCCAGAAGCATAGTCTTCGGTAGGACTAGCTATCCCCCTCTTATTCCGGCATTCTGCAGTTCAGTCCACATATGCTACCCCCTCTTCCATTTGATACCAAATGCATACATATGTAGTGTAGCTCCTTGCTTGCGAGTACTTTGGATGAGTACTCGCGGTTGCTTTGCTCCCCCTTTCCCCCCTTTCTATACCCGTTTGTTGCGACCAGACGATGGAGTCCAGGAGCCAGACGCCACCATCGACGATGACTCCTACTACACTGGAGGTGCCTGCTACTACATGCAGGCCGCTGACGACGACCAGGAGTAGTTTAGGAGGATCCCAGGCAGGAGGCCTGCGCCTCTTTCGATATGTATCCCAGTTTGTGCTAGCCCTCTTAAGGAAAACTTGTTTAACTTATGTCTGTACTTAGATATTGTTGTTTCCGCTGACTCATCTATGATCGAGCTCTTGTATTCGAGCCCTCGAGGCCCCTGGCTTGTAATATGATGCTTGTATGACTTATTTTATTTTTAGAGTTGTGTTGTGATATCTTCCCGTGAGTCCCTGTTCTTGACCGTACACGTTTGTGTGTATGATTAGTGTACGGTCAAATCGGGGGTGTCACAAGTTGGTATCAGAGCCGACTGCCTGTAGGAACCCCCCTTCCACACTCCTTGGCCGGAGTCAAGTCTAGACATTGCAAAACTTTTACTAACATGGCTGTGTGCCTTACGGGCCCACGTCGCTATTTGGGTGGTATTAGGAGCTTTTACTCCTCGATCTGTACTCTGGGACTCTGATCTCTCTACTATTCGGGTTAAATGATTTTACTAAACTCTGACTCTAGGTTCTCATAACTACTTTCTACCAGAGAGCCCCTCACTCAAGATGATTGCTCGGTGCACTGAAGGTTTCCGAAGTTACTCTCCGACGTTCTCTCAAGAATTTGTGACCACCACTTTTGCTATTCCCAACCACTGATAAATCCTTGTGGATAACTGCTTACACTTGTCGTTCATACCTTCGTTCCCAGTTGCCCCTGTTATTACTTGATACCCTAAAAAAATTCTTTGATATTTTGAGAATCCTTTGTGCCCACCGCTTTGCAGCTCTTTCCCGTAGAAATACCCCTAAGGATAATTCCTCGCACTTATCGAGTATCCGTTCATCCATAGTTGTCCATGTGTTTAACAAAGGTCTTCAAAATACTAGTTGATCTTCCGAAAATCCTCAGTATCTTATTGCTCTTGTTCTTCCTTACATGCTTGCATTATTGTTAAATCCATATGTAGAACAATATTCATGGAAATCCTTTGTGGTTGTCATTCTGATCCTATTGATTCAATATGTGTGCGAATGCACGCGATCATTAGTTGCCCCTTTTAAATTATCTTTCCGGCTCAAACATCATTTTGAAGATGAGCTTCTTCTTGACCAATCTAATTGCTGTCGATTGTGCCCCTAGGTCTATTCAACTTATCCCTCCTTGATCAGAGCGTCTGCTTCTGATCCTTCATTTTGGAAATTATAATTCCTTTGTTGTGTAAATGTCAAATTAGTCAGTTGCTTCTATAATCCAATGCCTTTGCATTGATTCTTCTTTCAGTCAAGTACCGATGATCACATCAGATCCCTCGTGGACCACCAGATCCTTTGTTGGATTTTGTTCGACAACGTCCATCATATTCAATCACTTTGGAAGTTCTTCCCTAATACAAAATGCCATTGGTAAATCCTATTCTTGGATTTGGCCAAACCATGCTCTACTTTCGAGCTGGTGATAATTACTCTCGAAGCTTGTGGTATATGTTTCTAAAATGCCCCGAGGGGTTGAACCTATGCATTCCTTAATCTGTGTGAACTCGAAAGTTTACCAAGGTTCATACTCCTTTGGTAATTCACCAGGTAGATCTTTGCACTCAAATCATTTTTGTAGAGCAGTAAATGAAAGGTTATGCATTGAATAAGTGGGAGTCGACCTTGAACTTTGTGTTCATGCCCATGAACACGATGTAGATCTTACCATTAAAGCTTCTCTTAAATTAAATTATTCCCTTGGTATAAGTTCATCTTATATCTGGGATCTGGCCTTTTGCAATCGTGGTTCTGACCATGTTCTCCTTTAAATATCATTTCTCATGCAAGTTTAAACACTTTTCTTCTGCAGAGCAATACCCTAGTCCAACCTCTACTTTGATCTGTCATCGAGTATTACCCCCTGGTATCTCGAGATTATCACGAAACTACATAACTTCTTATGAGTTCATCATCAGCTATTATTTCTCACCGATTTCATTTTCCATGAGTTTCGAGTAATTAGATACTCAAGGACACCGATAACAGAATCAAGGCCGCACTGTGATTCAACAAGTATTAGAAATCTTCAGTGCTTATAAGTTTAATACTCCATCATGTCATTCCTAGCCTGATCGGCTATATCATTATCGTACTAAATTTTAACTGGGCTACCTGGTCCTTCTTTTCGGAGCACAATTTTCGATGATGAGCTAAGCTTATGTCGCTCTTCCTCGTCATATCATTTCGCCTTGAACAACAAGCTAGATTTCGAGTTTGTGTTGTACCCGTGGTTCCAATAACCTTTCGCTTCATCATTCCTATTGACTTGATGTCATCGCCGATCGATTACATCTTCATGAAATCTCTCGACAAATGTGTCGTGATCATCATCAGCATTCTGAGCTCTTCCAGGATATCAATTGAATGATGAGAAATACCATCCTTGCCCCTCGATGATTCGTGTTATCATCGACCACTTTATTGCCTTCCGTTTGACACAAACTTGTTCATGTTTTGTGTTATACCTTGGGATCCTTGCTACCCAGCAGTTGTTCTTCTTTATCTTGGAAGTATTATCATCTTTTATGTCAAGAAAGTCATGAGGATTTCACCACCTCTTAAGAGATCTTGGTACAGGTGATACTTCTTGCCTTATCCGTTCATTCCTTGGTCCCCGTGTTGTTTCTAACCGGAAAACTGACAATTGAACTATGACGTCCGAATTCAAAACTTCTAGCAACCCTATTACTTTGAAGTTAATGGTCGACATTTCATACTTAGACTATTGGTAATTGTATCACCATTCTAACATTGATCGTGCTACCGAGCCCATATTTCGGGTGCATCTTTCAACCAATGTTTAAATATGTGTGTTTTCCTCAAGCATACATCATTATATCATTTGATCTGACAAATGTTATCTCCTTGTTCACATAATTGTGGAAATCCATCCTTTTGGAAATCTTGATGAGTTGTCGCTGAGTCCATCAGCCACCTCCTCATCCTCTCCTTAGTTTAATGACGAACTCTTGTTTTGGTACTCGCTTCCATAGTTCATTTCAGGAGAATCTTACATTGTCATCTCGTCAATTTGTGTTGCACCTTTTCTTCTCAGGCATCCTGAGTCTGAGGTAATTTGACACCAATCACATCTGAATCTCGGCCAGATATGATGGTTGGGACATATTTCCAAGAGTATAACATTGGTCTTCATGTGACCCGGTAAGGTGATGTCATGCCTAGCACACCTGGCCGGAGGACCTGTTGTTATAGTTTCCTTTTTAGCAAGGTTAACCATTCTTCCATGAGGAAATTGTAAGACTTATTCTATAAGTTGTTCCTGATGAATCCTTTGTGTATCCAAGTCCGACCTTTGCTTGAAGACCATGTCAATGCTATCTCGATGCAATGTCTGTGGTACTCCGATTTTCAATAAGAACATTTGAAGCACAATGCTAAATTTTCCTTATCAATTATCCAAACACCGTTGTATGGGTAATGTCATGAAGTTTCTCTCCCCTTACCTAAAGGGTTTTCTACATTATATCATGTCATGGATATCATGCTCTGCTTGTCCTTGGGAAGGATATACCCCTGAAATATGTGTTTAAACACATTTTCCTTTCCATTATTCTGTTTAATCTGATGATCACCTTTTCCTTTCCATTTTTTTGTTGTTTAACCTTACTGGTGATCTATATGATCTAAGCAGTAATATTCTCCTACTTATGTAAACATCCTGGTGTACAACCGTGTCGGTAAGACCCTGTTGCTTTTGTTGACGGCATTCCGATAACCATCGATGGATGAGAACCTTGCCTATTGGTCTGCCTTGTTTCAACGAGCAGGAAAATGGTTCTCTTCGTCCTTCGCCCTTTGTACCGACCTTGTTGCCGACATAACTGACAGGCCACCCTCTGACATATCTTACTATCAAAACCGTGCAAGATGTCACCACTCCTTCTACTTCTAACCCACATGGTGGGCCATAACCCATAGGTCCCAGGATCGAGACCTGACCCTCCTGTACAACCCCCTTGTTCCCAAAGTTATTCCTCCCGCGTGACATCATATGTAATTCATGAGCCACTTTCCAAGAGATCATCAATTCTGGTACCAAACACGATACTTATTCCCATTGCTCTGAACCCCTTTCACCCTCTGTTTCAGGCAACAGACGGTTGCCTAACCGCTTGGAGCTTCTTGTTACCCATCCTTACCTTGCTCTCGATAACTTACTTGAATTTCAAGTCAAGAGATGCCTCTATGCCACGTTCACTGAAATAGCCCCAGGTACCTAACATATGTCGAGCTCCGTCCTTCCCGAGTTTTCCCCCCTTAGCTTTCCGTAAGTACGATGGAGATCCTGAAGGAAGGATGACGACTTCATCAGGATGACCCAAACCAAACAAATGAAGACGTCAATGTAATGGATCGACCTCATCGAGAAGAGCAACCAACACCGAGAAAACCAGTTAGAATTTCGTAACCAAATCCCTTCCCCCTTACTCTACCTCTTAAATCTCGGGACAAGATTTCTTGTAGTGGAGGAGATTTGTAACAACACGATAAGCATGCTACAGTGACCTCCTGCTAATGACTGCCAAGTCATCACAATTATTTTGTTAATCATCACTTTGCTCCAAATCAAACCCAAATTGCAAGACAAAATTTTATTTCTTCAAATAGTAAAAAAATGTTCGTTGTGTTGCAAATATTCAATAAGAAATTGGGATGAATTAACCAACCTCGTTTGAATTATTAAAATGCCCTTAACAAATTAATAAGTCGTGCAACAGCACATAACCCATCCATTTCGAATTCTAAAAATAATTATCCTTTTCCAAATATTCTACAGACTTGTGTGTGGCTCAAAAATATTGCCCTGAATTTTTGTGTGAAGTTTCACATTTGACTAAATTCATTTGGTCACTCAATTAAAATGAAGAGTAGTTAACAAATAAAGAAAAACAGAAATAAGAAATAAGAAAATAGAAAGGGGCCTAAGTTCTACTGTGCACTTAGGCCTACTAGCTACAGGTGCGGCCTAGCCCACCTGGAGTTCCCTTCTTCCTCGTATTGCTCATCCGAGCTCGGTGGCCGTCGGGCGCTCGTCCAGGCCGTGGATGGCCACACGGCGACCATCCGCCATGCCCCCGCGCGGTTAAGGCCACCCTCGACCCCGTGGAAACCCTAGCTACCCCCAGTTTCCCCCCTTGCTCTCTCTATCTCTCCCGCTGTGAGCTTGCCCGAGAGATCGCCGCCGTCACCGCTCAATCCCGCGGCCGCCGTGCCCCGATTGCCCCGCCGACATGCCCGAACGGCCCCCCGACATCGACTACATCAACTACACCAAACGAATGATCCGGGAAGCCTCCATGCTGCCGCCATCTTCTTCTCCTTCCTCGGATTGCCGTCGTCTGTCGCCGTTGATTCCGGATGCTTCGTGCCTCCCTGAGCACACTGCCACTTCCTTACGGCTCCCGGTGAGCCACCGCGTCACTCCCCTCTCTTCCCCGCATGGATCCATCACCGTAGCCGCCGCTGCCATCGCCGCCCGAAGCTCACTCCGCAGCGGAGCTCATCACCATCATCCTCGTCGATATCATGCTCACCCGGGCACGCCACCGCGCTCTAGGCCTCGCCAGGACCTTGTAGATCCTCCCCAGCCTCTCCATTTTCCCGCTAGCTCGTCGTAGCTCTATTTCCCTCGAGCGCCCGAACGCGTCGCCGCACGCGCTCGTCGCCAGCAACCGTCCGGTGAACTTTTGGTCCCGGGCTCGTGCCGTTGTGCTCGTACGCACACGTAGAGGCCTCCTGGCCTTATAGAGAGCTTGCTGCCGCGCCGCATCGCCATTTCCTCTCGGGGCCGAACTCCGGCGTCCGCCTCTCTGCTCGCTGACGTCGCTCTGGTGCATCTTCGGCGTCGCCACCACCCTCACGTGATGCGGCCCGGCTCCAGCTTTCGAACGCGACCAAAAACACGGCGAACGGGCCACCACAGCGGATTTCCGGCCACCTCCCGAACCGCGCCGCCACGTTTTGACTCGCCGGCGTCGCTCCGGCGCCGTCCGCCGACGTGGCTAGGCGGGCCCCACCCCTGAGTCGCTGGCCAGTGGGCCCTGGTGGTCAAGTTGACCGAGTTGACCCACTCAACTACTGGCTGGGCAGCCTAGTGGCACTGACATGCGGGGCCCACACCATAAACAAAATAAGTAAATAGATAAATTGCTAATTAATTAAATTAGTTAATTAAAACCCTAATCTCTCACTGACTACTGGGCCGCACCCGCTAATAAACCCATTTAGTTAGTCTAAACCCCTTGTTAGTGCCGGTGACAATGAGGGAAATTTGATAAACCTTAGGTCATCCTACGCCTCCTATGGATTGATAAACCTTAGGTCATCCACTTGAGGGAAATTTGCTACTGTCCTACAAACCTCTGCACTTGGAGGCCCAACAACGTCTACAAGAAGAAGGTTGTGTAGTAGACATCAGTTGTGACCACCTAGGAGAGAGGTGGGCCTGGCCCTGGTTGGTGTGCATGGTTATTTAAAAATAACACGCTTAACGAGATCTGGATATTTGATCTGAGTCTGGCCATTGGCCTATACGCACTAACCAACTACGCAGGAACAGTTATGGGCACTCGACGTCGTGGTATCAGCCGAAGCCTTCTTGACATCAACGACTGGGTAGCGCGCACCGGGTTGGACTGGAACGCCTGCTCTTGTATAAGGGAGGCTAGGTCTGCTCATCGGCCGCGTTCGCAACGTGCAAGTGTGCAATGGGCGATGGGCCCAGGCCCCTGCACCATAGGATTTAGACCGGCGTGCTGACCTCTCTGTTGTGCCTAGGTAGGGCTGCGACGTGTGATCTTTCGAGGCCGGGCATGACCCAGGAAAGTGTGTCCGGACAAAGTGGATTGAGCGTGTTGGGAAATGTGGTGCACCCCTGCAGGGAAGTTTATCTATTCGAATAGCCGCGTCCCTCGCTAAAAGGACGACCCAGAGTTGTACCTTGACCTTATGACAACTAGAACCGGATACTTAATAAAACACACCCTTCCAAGTGCCAGATACAACCGATGATCGCTCTCTCACAGGGCGACGAGGGGAGGATCACCGGGTAGGATTATGCTATGCGATGTTACTTGGTGAACTTACCATCTACTCTCTTCTACATGATGTAAGATGGAGGTTGCCAGAAGCATAGTATTCGATAGGACTAGCTATCCCCCTCTTATTCCAGCATTCTGCAGTTCAGTCCACATATGCTACCCCCTTTACCATTTGATACCAATGCATACATATGTAGTGTAGCTCCTTGCTTGCGAGTACTTTGGATGAGTACTCACGGTTGCTTTGCTCCCCCTTTTCCCCCTTTCTATACCCGTTTGTTGCGACCAGACGATGGAGTCCAGGAGCCAGACGCCACCATCGACGACGAATCCTACTACACTAGAGGTGCCTACTACTATATGCAGGCCACTGACGACGACCAGGAGTAGCTTAGGAGGATCCCAGGCAGGAGGCTTGCGCCTCTTTCGATATGTATCCCAGTTTGTGCTAGCCTTCTTAAGGCAAACTTGTTTAACTTATGTGTGTACTCAGATATTGTTGTTTCCGCTGACTCGTCTATGATTGAGCTCTTGTATTCGAGCCCTCGAGGCCCCTGGCTTGTAATATGATGCTTGTATGACTTATTTTATTTTTAGAGTTGTGTTGTGATATCTTCCTGTGAGTCCCTGATCTTGATCGTACACGTTTGCATGTATGATTAGTGTACGGTCAAATCGGGGGCGTCACAAGAGGAGTCCAAACAAGAAGGTACTCGGGAACACAATGAATCTAGGCCCCCGAACAAGTCATAGTGAGATTTATTAAAAATCATAAAAACACACACCCGTAAGTCTGCTGTATCAATAACTCAAAGACGGGGTACAAATCAATGGATATTTAATCATTTAGGATGCCATAGAATAGACGGAAACTAAAAATTTGCAATTCATTTGAACGTTGTAGTTATATTAAGGTTGTTTCTAATATTTTTTTACCTATACATTTATACCTTCATTTGAAAAATATATTCTCTATCAACAGTGAATGTTTGGTGTATCCTTAATTGTTCAAAACAATTCAATCTTAGCCAACTTTATTGCTTGCTATATGAAGAAACCTATTAATGGATAAAAGATATATTCTTGCCGGGGATGATACTTGAATTTACATGAGCGGAAATGGAAGTGCCACACTCTTGGACAAAAATCAACTATATAAGCCCATGGTCATTCCTCTCCTTGCCATGACAGATCATCTCAATTGCCAAGGTGTGACTCTGTTAAAAAATATGACTATTACCAATTTAAATTTAAATCATTAATAATGAAATATGTTAGGAAATTCTATAGGGGCAAATTTAAGTTAACTAATCAAGAAGAATTATACATTATAAGAAAACTAATTGTTGAGTATTCAGTCGGGTCAAGTGATTCTGAAAAAATTAATTGAATTGAGCACTGCAACAATACTACCTAAACAAGCAAAAAAGTAAAATGTCTAATGAGTATTAAATACAATAATCAGAATTATTACAACCGAACAAAATTCTTTATATGGAGTAGAATTCAATACATGTGAGTTGAGGGAGTCCTGGATTAGGGGGTGTTCGGGTAGCCGGACTATACCTTCAGCCGGACTCCAGGACTATGAAGATACAAGATTGAAGACTTCGTCCCGTGTCCGGATGGGACTTTCCTTGGCGTGGAAGGCAAGCTTGGCGATGCGGATATTCAAGATCTCCTACCATTGTAACCGACTCTGTTTAATCCTAACCCTATCCGGTGTCTATATAAACCGGAGGGTTGTAGTCCGTAGGACATCAACTCCATATACAACAATCATACCATAGGCTAGCTTCTAGGGTTTAGCCTCCTTGATCTCGTGGTAGATCTACTCTTGTACTACCCATATCATCAATATTAATCAAGCAGGAGTAGGGTATTACCTCCATCGAGAGGGCCCGAACCTGGGTAAAAACATCGTGTCCCTTGTCTCCTGTTACCATCCGGCCTTGACGCACAGTTCGGGACCCCCTACCCGAGATCCGCCGGTTTTGACACCGACATTGGTGCTTTCATTGAGAGTTCCTCTGTGTCGTCGCCTTTAGGCCCGATGGCTCCCTTGATCATCAACAATGATGAGGTCCAGGGTTAGACTTTTCTCCCCGGACAGATCTTCGTCTTCGGCGGCTTCGCACTGCGGGCCAATTCGCTTGGCCACCTGGAGCAGATCGAAAGCTACGCCCCTGGCCATCAAGTCAGGTTTGGAAGCTTAAACTACACGGTTGACATCCGTGGAGACTTGATCTTCGATGGGTTCGAGCCATGGCCAAGCGCGCCGCACTATCTCGAGGGGCATGATCTAGCTCTGCCTCCGGACAGTGTCCTGGAGGCCGCACACGCACCGGTTCCGACCCCTAACTCGGAGCCTATTGCGCCAATCGAGGATGAGCGGTTGGACGTCACCTCGGGGGCTGCGATCTCAAAGGCGATCGAGCCGGGCGCCAGCCCCGCACTCTGCATGACCCATGACTCCGAGGATCCGGACTCCTCCCCGGACTTCGAACCCCCCGCGCCCCTGGCAATCGAATCCGATTGGGTGCCGATAATGGAGTTCACCGCCGCGGACATCTTTCAGCACTCGCCTTTTGGCGACATCCTGAATTCTCTCAAGTCTCTCTCTTTATCAGGAGAGCCCTGGCCGGATTACGGTCAGCGAGGATGGGATACGGACGATGAAGAAGTTCAAAGCCCACCCACCACCCACTTTGTAGCCACTGTCGACGATTTAACCGACATGCTTGACTTCGGCTCCGAAGACATCGACGGTATGGACGACGATGTAGGAGATGAACAGGAACCAGCACCTGTAGGGCGCTAGAAGGCCACCTTGTCATATGACATATATATGGTGGATACTCCAAAAGAGGGAGATGGCGATGGAACAACGGGGATGCCACCTCCAAGAAACAGCCAAAGCGCCGGCATCAGCGGCGCCGCTCTAAATCCCGCCAAAGCAAAAACGGTGATTCCAGCACGGGAGATAATACTACCCCGGATAGCGCCGAAGAACACCCACCCCAGCAAGATTCAGCACAGGCAGATGGAGAAGCCAGCCCTCATGAGAGAGCGGCAGAACGAGAGGTTGAGGATGATAACTATATGCCTCCCTCCGGAGACGAGGCAAGCCTCGATGACGACGAATTCGTCGTACCATCAGACCCTGCCGAACAAGAGCGTTTCGAACGCAGGCTTTTAGCCACGGCAAGCAGCCTCAAGAAAAAGCAGCAACAGCTTAGAGATGACCAAGATTTGCTAGCTGACAGATGGACTGAAGTCCTTGCGGCCGAAGAGTATGAACTCGAACGCCCCTCCAAGAGTTACCCAAAGCGCAGGCCGCTACCCCGATCAGAGGAGGAAGCACCTACATCACTAGCGCACATGGCAGACCGGCCACCTCGCGGCCGCGACAAAGAGGCCTCTCGGCCCTCCACCCAAGCCATGCCCCGATGCTGCTCAACTAAGGCACGGGAAAATGCGCCAGACCTGCGAGACGTACTGGAGGATAAGGCAAGACAAACAAGATCGATCTACGGATCGTGCAGGCACCCTACGGCACGTGACGATGATCTTCACTCCGGATACAACAAATCCGGCCGGGCCGAACACAACAGACATAGCTCTTCCGAGCTGCGTCGTGATATTGCCCAGTACAGAGGCGCCGCACACCCGCTATGCTTCACGGATGAAGTAATGGATCATAAAATCCCAGAGGGTTTCAAACCCGTAAACATCGAATCATACGATGGCACAACAGATCCGGCGGTATGGATCGAGGATTATCTCCTCCACATCCACATGGCACGTGGCGATGATCTACACGCCATCAAATACCTCCCGCTCAAACTTAAAGGACCGGCCCGGCATTGGCTTAACAGCTTGCCAGCAGACTCGATCGGTTCTTGGGAGGACCTGGAAACCGCATTCCTCGACAACTTCCAGGGCACTCACGTGCGACCACCGGATGCCAACGACTTAAGCCACATAATTCAGCAGCCAGAGGAATCGGCCAGGCAATTCTGGACACGGTTCCTAACAAAGAAAAATCAGATAGTCGACTGTCCGGACGCAGAGGCCCTAGCAGCCTTCAAGCATAACATTCGCGACGAGTGGCTTGCCCGGCACCTGGGACAGGAAAAGCCAAAATCTATGGCAGCCCTCACGACACTCATGACCCGCTTTTGCGCGGGAGAAGACAGCTGGCTAGCTCGCAGTAACAACTTATCAAAGAACCCTGGTAATTCGGATACCAAGGACAAAAGTGGCAGGACACGTCGAAATAAGAAAAAACGCCGCATTAGCAGCGACAGCAATGAAGACACGGCAGTCAATGCCGGATTCAGAGGCTATAAATCCGGTCAGCGGAAAAAGCCATTCAAAAAGAATACTCAGGGCCCGTCCAGTTTGGACCGAATACTCGACCTCTTGTGCCAGATACATGGCACCCCCGAAAGGCCAGCCGATCACACTAACAAGGATTGTTGGGTGTTCAAGCAGGCAGGCAAGTTAAGAGCCGAAAACAAAGACAAGGGGCTGCACAGCGACGACGAGGAGGAGCCCAGGCCGCCGAACAACAATGGACAGAAGGGCTTTCCCCCACAAGTGCGGACGGTGAACATGATATACGCAACCCACATTCCCAAGAGGGAGCGGAAGCGTGCGCTACGGGACGTATACGCGATGGAGCCAGTCGCCCCAAAGTTCAACCCATGGTCCTCCTGCCCGATCACTTTTGATCGAAGGGACCATCCCACTAGCATCCGTCATGGCGGCTTCGCCGCATTGGTTCTCGACCCAATCATCGACGGATTTCATCTCACAAGAGTCCTCATGGACGGCGGCAGTAGCCTGAACCTGCTTTACCAGGATACATTGCGGAAAATGGGCATAGATCCCTCAAGGATTAAGCCCACAAAAACGACCTTTAAAGGCGTTATACCAGGTGTAGCAGCCAACTGTACAGGCTCAGTAACACTTGATGTGGTCTTCGGATCCCCGGACAATTTCTGAAGTGAAGAGTTAATCTTCGATATAGTCCCGTTTCGCAGTGGCTATCATGCCCTGCTCGGACGAATCGCATTCGCAAAGTTCAATGCGGTGCCGCACTACGCATATCTCAAGCTCAAGATGCCAGGCCCTCGAGGAGTAATCACGGTCAACGGAAACACCAAATGCTCCCTCCGTACGGAGGAGTACACGGCGGCTCTTGCAGCAGAAGTACAAAGTAGCCTTCTTAGGCAATTCTCCAGTCCGGCCGTTAAAAAGCCAGACACTGCCAAGCGCGCCCAGACTAACCCACAGCAGAACCGCCTGGGATGCTCTGAGCAAGCGTAGCAATGCAGCCCCAACCCCAGCTCTTGCGACATAGCGAAACCAGTGCCTCACGTACATAACTACGCCCTTGAAATACCATGGGCACAGGGGAAGGGGCACAATAACGGCACGCCCAAAATACGGCTTAAAACGTACTAGGGGCTGCCAGATTCTTTTTTTAATTTTTTCTTACTTTCAGGACTCCATACTTCGGACGACCTGTTCGGCAATTCGACTGCCGCACAAACGATGCAAGATCCAGGGAGGCAGACAAGCCATGCCGCTTTATGGAACTCCCAGGTGGTCTCTGTTACGAGCAGTATACCTATTTTGAATACAATTCCGCGGCCTGCCCCTGGTCAGGACATGTTAAATAGTCCAATATCTTTTTGCTTATCGCACTATTTGTATCGTTCGGCTTTGATAAATAGCCTCTCTATAAACAATGCATAGCTTTTTGTCTATTTTTTGCATTATCCTCTTTTCACATATATGTTTATTAAATGACATGATTGCACCCGTACACCATGGTACGACAAACACGCCAGGGGCTTCAGTACCCCTCATTATGGTGTGAGAAGTCCGTACACTTTCACAAGTGCGGCACCCCGAACTTATAGCACTATATGCATCGGCTCCGAATCATGATTTGGGTCAATAGTTGGGTTTGCCCGGCTCATATGTTTTGGTGCCTTACCTTCCGCTATATCGGCTAAGGTAGCACTAGGAGAACCACTGCGATTGTGCCCCGGTTTAGCTGGGTTAAGCACCTCAGTGGATAAAGCTAAAACTGACTGTCATGATGAGGCAAGAGACCGGTCGTTGTTCGAGAGGTTTTTCGAGTTCCTAAAGACTTATGCCGCTTCGATCGAGGAGCTGGCTTAGTCCGGCCAAGGCATGGATAGCGCCCCGAACTCGGTCTTCCGAACTAGGGGCTTCGCCGAAATTTAAAATTATAGAGTTCTATGGCTAAGTGAGAGTGTTCAAGCATTATAGTCCGATTGCCTGGTTCGTTGTGCTGAGCGCCTCCCTCGAAGGACCCAACTATGGAAAAAGAGCGCTCAGGTTTATCCCGAACACCCCAGCACTTGTGGCATGGGGGCAGAAGCCGACGACTGGCCATCTATCAATTTTTTGATAAACGGCCGCACAGAAAGTAATATTTTAAATTCAATAAGCATTGCTTAGCGCATATGAACAAGTTTTCAGCGCACATGATAAACACGAGCGAGTTCATTCAAAAATCACATCCTTGGTACATTCATCCGCCACAAGGCGGGCACCTGCAAGAACATCCTTGTAGTAGTTCTCGGGCTTGCGATGCTCCTTCCCCGGCGGCGGCCCGTCCTTCACAAGCTTCTCACCGTCCAGCTTACCCCAGTGCACCTTTGCACGGGCAAGGGCCCGACGGGCACCTTCGATGCAGACGGAGCGCTTGATGACCTCGAGCCTCGGACAGGCCTCCACCAGCCGCCACTCCAGCCCAAAATAGCTCCCAGGCAGGGCCTCTTCGGGCCACAGCCGAACTATGAAGCCCTTCATGGCCTGTTCGGCCGCCTTGTGGAGCTCGACCAGCTGTTTCAGCTGGTCGCTCAAAGGCACAGGGTGTCCAGCCTCAGAATACTGAGACCAGAACACCTTCTCCGTCGAGCTGCCCTCTTCAGCTCGGTAGAATGCGGCGGCGTCGGATACGCTGCGGGGAAGATCTACAAATGCCCCTGGAGAGCTCCGGATTTGGGTAAGTAACAAGTAGTTTACTTTTATATTTCTGCTTTGCATAAAGAATGCCTTACCCGCTGCTATCTTCCTCATCTCCTCCAACTCTTGGAGGGACTTTTGGGCTTCGGCCTTGGTAGACTTGGCAGTCTCAAGGGCCGTCGCGAGCTCGGATGCTTGCGCCTTTGACTCAAGCTCCAAATTCTCATGTTTTTTCATGAGAGCCTGAAGCTCTTGCTGCACCTCGCCGACCTGAGCCCCAAGTCTGTCTCGCTCGATGCGCTCCGCGGCCGTTTTCTTTTCGTCCTCAGACAGCGCCTGCTTAAGGGTCGCCACCTCAGTCGTGGCCCCTACAATAAGCAGTACAATCCTGTTATATTTTTTTTGCAATCACGCCTTTTTATAGGCACTTTTTCTGTAAGGTATTTCTTACCTTCTTTCTCCTCGAGCCGCCGCTTGGCAAGGCCGAGCTCTTGCTCGGTCCGCTCGAGGTCCTGCTTCAGGACACCCACCTCCGCAGTCAGTGCGGCGGTGGATAGCAGCGAAGCCTGCATACGCATATTGACTCTTTTTTGTTAGACTCCTGCGATATTTAATAGATCCTCTATTCAGCTTTTCTTTCTGAACGCCAAACAGAGCATCAGGGGCTACTGTCTATGCGGTAATATTTTTACATATTTTTACTTATCTCGAAGCCTGTTAGAAGGCTAGCGCAAGCTTCAGTCAGTTTGCTCTTGGCGGACCGAACCTTCTGGATCACCGTACTCACAATAGTATGGTGCCCCTCGTCGATGGAGGCGCCGTCAAGCACCTCCAGCAGATTGTCCGGCACCTCCGGTTGGACGGAGGCCGCCGGCTCAGAAGGCTTGCTCCTCTTGGAAGGAGTTCACCTACTGCGGTCCGGAACTGTGGAAGATTCCGGCGCGGTGTCCGGCACAAAGCCGGACTTGGAGTCCTGGGGGGCCTTATCCCCTTCACTCCTGGAGTCCGGGAGGTTGCCTTGCGGTTCCTCTGGGACCACCTCCTCTTGCCCCGGAGCTTGTCACGACGCCACTTCGGCGTCGTCTGCAGTGCGAGGGGAGACAGCAGGCGGAACTGAGTTCACATCCGATGAGTCCAGGGAGCCGCCCGACGATTCGTTGAATTCGGCCCGGGGCGAGCTGCATAATTACGTTCGACATTAGGGAATGCTGTGCAACAAAGGAACATCATGAGTTACTCTGATATCCAAACTTACAATTTCGCCGGACGCTTGGCCTTGTTTGGCCACTCCTCTTCGCCCTCTTCGGCGTCGGGGGAGTAGTCCGGCGGAGGGGTCTTCCTTTTCCTAGACCCCTCGGCCTTCCCCGTTGAGGCGGCCTTCCTCTTCTCTCCTCCCTCCGCTTGGGGGGGGGGGGCGTTTACTTCTTCCTCCTCCTCGTTTTCACGGGAAGAGGGCGTCTCGGACTCGTCAGATGACGAGTCCGACACCACCACGTTACGGGCACTCTTTCGAGTCCCCGTGGTCTTCTTCTTCTTGGCCTTCTTCTCCGGCAACACATAAGGTGCCGGAACCAGCAGCTTCACTAGTAGAGCTGGGGCTGGGTCTTCGGGCAGCGGAGCCGGACAGTTAATCGGTCCGGATATCGCCCGCCAAGCCTGTCAAAGGTAAGGGAGTTTAGATCCCGCATAGAGTCAAACTATGAAAAAAGCTTAACATCCTGTAAAAGGTGAAGATAGCTTACCTCGCTAGCGTGACGC
>NC_041392.1:46421083-46467401 GCF_002162155.2 Triticum dicoccoides
AGTTACTCTGATATCCAAACTTACAATTTCGCCGGACGCTTGGCCTTGTTTGGCCACTCCTCTTCGCCCTCTTCGGCGTCGGGGGAGTAGTCCGGCGGAGGGGTCTTCCTTTTCCTAGACCCCTCGGCCTTCCCCGTTGAGGCGGCCTTCCTCTTCTCTCCTCCCTCCGCTTGGGGGGGGGGGCGTTTACTTCTTCCTCCTCCTCGTTTTCACGGGAAGAGGGCGTCTCGGACTCGTCAGATGACGAGTCCGACACCACCACGTTACGGGCACTCTTTCGAGTCCCCGTGGTCTTCTTCTTCTTGGCCTTCTTCTCCGGCAACACATAAGGTGCCGGAACCAGCAGCTTCACTAGTAGAGCTGGGGCTGGGTCTTCGGGCAGCGGAGCCGGACAGTTAATCGGTCCGGATATCGCCCGCCAAGCCTGTCAAAGGTAAGGGAGTTTAGATCCCGCATAGAGTCAAACTATGAAAAAAGCTTAACATCCTGTAAAAGGTGAAGATAGCTTACCTCGCTAGCGTGACGCCGCGAGCTGTATCCGTGGTCCTCGGAAGCGGATGCGGGAGCCTCGGCGCCCTTGAATAGCACCTTCCAGGCATCTTCGTACGTCGTGTCGAAGAACCTGCTAAGGGTTTGGTGTTGCGCCGGGTCGCACTCCCATAGATTAAAATCCCGTTGTTGGCACGGGAGGATCCGGCGGACGAGCATAACCTGGATTACATTAACAAGCCCGATTGGCTTATTCACCAGGGACTGGATGCATGTTTGCAATCCGGTCACCTCTTTTTCATCACCCCATGATAGGCCCGTCTCTTTCCAGGACATAAGCCGCGTGGGGGGTCCGGATCGGAACTCGGGGGCTGCGATCCAGTTCGGATCGCGTGGCTCGGTGATGTAAAACCACCCGGATTGCCACCCCTTTAGGGTCTCCACAAAAGAGCCCTCGAACCATAGGACGTTGGCCATCTTGCCCGCCATGGAGCCTCCGCACTCCGCCTGGCTGCCGCACACCACCTTGGGCTTGACGTTGAAGGTCTTGAGCCAGAGGCCGAAATGAGGGCGGACGCGGAGGAAGGCCTCGCACACGATGATAAACACCGAGATGTTGAGGATGATGTTCGGGGCCAGATCATGGAAATCCAGGCCGTAGTAGAACATGAGCCCCCGGACAAATGGGTGGAGTGGAAAACCCAGTCCGCGGAGGAAGTGGGGGAGAAATACTACCCTCTCATGGGGCCTTGGGGTGGGGAGAAGCTGCCCCTTTTTTGGAAGCCGGTGCGCGATGTCCTTAGACAGGTATCCGGCCTTCCTTAGCTTCTTGACTTGGCCCTCCGTAGCAGAGGAGACCATCCACTTGCCTCCCGCTCTGGACATTGCTGGAGAAGGTTGAGGTGGGGAAGTGCGGGCTTGGGCGCTGGAGCTCGAGCGTGCAGGAGATGGATAGGCAAAGGAGGAAGAAGGCGTAGGTAAAAAGGTGGATCCTTATCCCCTTATATGGGCGGATGCGGTTGTGCATCCCCACCAGCCTAGTAAAACTCGCTTGCCTCCCAAGCGCCATGATAAATGGCGCGGTTGGGTTACCCACGTCCGTATTGATGAGAATCCCATAAAAGGGGTACACGATCTCTGCTTTGACAAGACGTGCCAAGGAAACCGCCTCGCAAAACGTGCTGAGGTGGAAAAGTAAAAATGATTCGAGTAAAGGACTTGGCCGTAGTGTGATGACGCACTGCGGAATACGTCAGCAGATTTGATTTGTGTTAATATTATTCTCTCTATGGAAATATGTGGAAACTTATTTTGCAGAGCCAGACACTACTCTTGGTGTTTACAATCTTCTATGAAGGACTTGGAGGAGGAACCCGCCTTGCAATGCCGAAGACAATCTGCACGCCGGACTCGTCGTCATTGAAGCCTGGTTCAGGGGCTACTGAGGGAGTCCTGGATTAGGGGGTGTTCGGGTAGCCAGACTATACCTTCAGCCAGACTCCAGGACTATGAAGATACAAGATTGAAGACTTCGTCCCGTGTCCGGATGGGACTTTCCTTGGCGTGGAAGGCAAGCTTGGCGATGCGGATATTCAAGATCTCCTACCATTGTAACCGACTCTGTGTAACCCTAACCCTATCCGGTGTCTATATAAACCGGAGGGTTGTAGTCCGTAGGACATCAACTCCATATACAACAATCATACCATAGGCTAGCTTCTAGGGTTTAGCCTCCTTGATCTCGTGGTAGATCTACTCTTGTACTACCCATATCATCAATATTAATCAAGCAGGAGTAGGGTATTACCTCCATCGAGAGGGCCCGAACCTGGGTAAAAACATCGTGTCCCTTTTCTCATGTTACCATCCGGCCTTGACACACAGTTCGGGACCCCCTACCCGAGATCCGCCGGTTTTGCCACCGACATGAGTTCTTTATAATAGTATAAGACAACAATTTTCCAAACTCGACATCAAACTTTTAGAATGGCTCTAACTCCATTAGTATATGTATTAACATGAATAATGCGGTAAATGAGAACTGATGAAAAAACATGAATAACCATGTCATGATTTACATGAATAACCATGTGGTGCTTTCTGTGGAAATTCATGTTTGTTAGGGCAATAAATATGCTAGCCCGTGCAAATGCATGGTTTGACGACTAGTCATGTTAATGTATGTTCTGAACATGGATTATCTATGCCACATAGAACAGTTCTACTGTTCTCTCCTGTTTACTTTCAATTTGAACCATTAAAAGAATGAAAGGCAGGGTGGTTGCAGTTTGAAATGCTAATTCCTTCACGAGAAGTTATTGCATTTCTGTTCTGAAATGGCTACTTACATGCTACCCTCTTTAATATTTTTATCTTTTATCTTGAGTGCACACTTTGGTCCTATTGCTTTTAGCATGTAGATCCCATCCGCAAGATAGTACTCGTAGTTGTATGTGCAGTCATTTGCGTCGAAGGTCACCGGTGGTGCTTCTTCATTTGCTAACTTGGCAAAAATAGGTGACCGATCGGGCACGTCGATGTCATTGCAAGATCCAGGCATCCCAAAATATGAATGCAGAATCCATGTTTCTCGATCGGCAATGGCCTCAAGAATGATAGTGGCATCCTTTCCACGACTGTCCATGCCATGTTCTTGGGAATTTTTTTCATTTTCAAGGCATGCAATTGACGGACCCTAGCATACCTAGAAACCCACAATCTTTGTCCATCTCCAACATCCTCCGAGTGTCCTGAGCAATGGGAGTTCTCAAGTACTCTGGGCCAAACACTTCTACCATTATCTTTATGAATTGCTTGATATAGAACATAGAAGTGCTCTCTGTCGCCGCAAAGTTTTCATCAATGTAGTCTGCTGGAACACCGTAGGCCATCATACACAATGCGGTAGTGACCTTCTGTTCGGTGCTATGTCCAAGCAACCCTGCACAATTCCGCCTTTGCTCGAAGGATCGATCATGCTGCTTCACATAATTGCAAATGTGGATGAACAAGTCTTTGTACATTTCAAACCGGCGTCGGAAGTACCTCTCCGAAAAAATGGGTGGTGAATCGAAACAGTTGCGCATCAACCCCTTGTGCGCCTCAACCCGTTCTCTCTGAATGAACGCACAGCCATACACGGAACCACTGCGCTTCAGCTTCTTCCCCTTGTGCACCACCACTAGCATTAGCAATTGAAGGAAATATGCCCTAGAGGCAATAATAAAGTTGTTATTTATATTTCCTTATATCATGATAAATGTTTATTATTCATGCTAGAATTGTATTAACCAGAAACTTAGTACATGTGTGAATACATAGACAAACAGAGTGTCACTAGTTTGCCTCTACTTGACTAGCTTGTTGAATCAATGAAGGTAATGTTTCCTAACCATAGACATGAGTTGTCATTTGATTAACGGGATCACATCATTAGAGAATGATGTGATTGACTTGACCCATCTATTAGCTTAGCACGATGATCGTTTAGTTTGTTGCTATTGTTTTCTCCATAACTATAAATGTACCTATGACTATGAGATCATGCAACTCCCGAATACCGGAGGAACACTTTGTGTGCTACCAAACGTCACAATGTAACTGGGTGATTATAAAAAGGTGCTCTACAGGTGTCTCCGATGGTGTTTGTTGAGTTGGCATGGATCAAGATTAGGATTTGTCACTCTGATAGTCGGAGAGGTATCTCTGGGCCCTCTCGGTAATATACATCACTATAAGCCTTGCAAGCAATGGAGATAATGAGTTAGTTACAAGATGTAGCATTATGGAATGAGTAAAGAGACTTGCCGGTAACGAGATTGAACTAGGTATTGAGATACCGGTGATCGAATCTCGGGCAAGTAACATACCGATGACAGAGGGAACAACGTATACCGTTATGCGGTTTGACCGATAAAGATCTTCGTAGAATATGTAGGAGCCAATATGAGCATCCAGGTTCCGCTTTTGGTTATTGACCAGAGACATGTCTCGGTCATGTCTACATAGTTCTTGAATCTGTAGGGTCCACACGCTTAACGTTCGGTGACGATTGGTATTATGAGTTTATGTGATTTGATGTACCGAAGGTTGTTCAGAGTCCCAGATGAGATCACGGACATGACGAGGAGTCTCGAAATGATCGAGCCGTAAAGATCGATATATTGGAAGGCTATATTCGGACATCATAAAGGTTTCGAGTGATCCGGGTATTTTTCGGAGTACCGGGGGAGTTACGGGAATACGGGAGTACATATGGGCCTTAGTGGGCTTTAAGGGAAAAAGAGAAGAAGCCACGAGGGCTGGCCGCGCGCCCCCATGGGCCTAGTCCGAATTGGACTAGGGGAGGGGTTGCGCCCCCTCTTTCCTTCTCCTCCCCTTCTCCTCCCTTCCCCCTCCTAGTAGGACTAGGAAAGGAGGAATCATACTCCTACTAGGAGGAGGATTCCTCCCCCCTTGGTGCGCCTAGAGAGGCCGGCCGGCCTCCCTTCCCTCCTTTATATACATGGGGAGGGGGCACCCTAGAACACACAAGTTGATCATTGATCCCTTAGCCGTGTGCAGTGCCCCCCTCCACCATAATCCACCTCGATCATATTGTAGCGGTGCTTAGGCGAAGCCCTGCGTCGGTAGCAACATCATCACCATCATCATGCCATCGTGCTGATGGAACTCTCCCGTGAAGCTCTATTGGATCGGAGTTCGTGGGACGTCATCGAGCTGAACGTGTGCTGAACTCAGAGGTGTCGTGCATTCGGTACATGGATCGGTCGGGTCGTGAAGACGTTCGACTACATCAATCGCGTTCTCATAACGCTTCCGCTTACGGTCTACGAGGGTACGTGGACGATACTCTTCCCTCTTATTGCTATGCACCACCATGATTTTGCGTGTGCGTAGGAATTTTTTGAAATTACTACGTTCCCCAACAGTGGCATCAGAGCCAGGTTTATGCGTAAATGTTATGTGCACGAGTAGAACGCAAGTGAGTTGTGGGCGATACAGGTCATACTGTTTACCAGCATGTCATACTTTGGTTTGGCGGTATTTTTGGATGAAGCGGCCCGGACCGACATTACGCGTACGCTTACGCGAGACTGGTTCTACCGACGTGCTTCGCACACAGGTGGCTGGCGGGTGTCAGTTTCTCCAACTTTAGTTGAACCAAGTGTGACTATGCCCGGTCCTTGTTGAAGGTTAAAACAACACTAACTTGACGAAATATCATTGTGGTTTTGATGCGTAGGTAAGAACGGTTCTTGCTCAGCCCGTAGCAGCCACATAAAACTTGCAACAACAAAGTAGAGGACGTCTAACTTGTTTTTGCAGGGTATGCTGTGATGTGATATGGTCAAGACATGATGCTAAATTTTATTGTATGAGATGATCATGTTTTGTAACATAGTTATCGGCAACTGGCAGGAGCCATATGGTTGTCGCTTTATTGTATGAAATTCAATCGCCATGTAATTGCTTTACTTTATCACTAAGCGGTAGCGATAGTCGTGGAGGCAATAGTTGGCGTGACAACAACGATGCTTTGATGAAGATCAAGGTGTCAAGCCGGTGACAATGGTGATCATGACGGTGCTTTGGAGATGGAGATCACAGGCACAAGATGATGATGTCCATATCATATCACTTATATTGATTGCATGTGATGTTTATCCTTTATGCATCTTATTCTGCTTGATTGATAGCATTATAAGATGATCTCTCACTAAATTTCAAGGTACAAGTGTTCTCTTTGAGTATGCACCATTGTCAAAGTTCGTCATGCCGAGACACCACGTGATGATCGGGTGTGATAAGCTCTACGTTCATATACAATGGGTGCAAGACAGTTTTGCACACGCAGAAATACTCGGGTTAAACTTGACAAGCCTAGCATATGCAGATATGGCCTCGGAACACTGGAGACCGAAAGGTCGAGCGTGAATCATATAGTAGATATGATCAACATAGTGATGTTCACCATTGAAAACTACTCCATCTCACGTGATGATCGGACATGGTTTAGTTGAATTTGGTCACGTGATCATTTAGATGACTAGAGGGATGTCTATCTAAGTGGGAGTTCTTAAGTAATATGATTAATTGAACTTTAATTTATCATAAACTTAGTCCTGATAGTATTTGCATAACTATGTTGTAGATCAATAGCTCGCGATGTAGCTCCTCGTTTATTTTTGATATGTTCCTAGAGAAAAACTAAGTTGAAAAATGTTAGTAGCAATGATGCGGATTGGATCTGTGATCTCAGGATTATCCTCATTGCTGCACAGAAGAATTATGTCCTTGATGCACTGCTAGGTGACAGACCGATTGCAGGAGCAGATGCAGACGTTATGAACGTTTGGCAAGCTCGATATGATGACTACTTGATAGTTTAGTTCACCATGCTTTGCGACTTAGAATCGGGGCTTCAAAGACGTTTTGAATGCCACGAAACATATGAGATTTAGTATTTCAGACTCATGCCCATGTCGAAAGGTATGAGACCTTTGACAAGCACTTTGCCTACAAGATGGAGGAGAATAGCTCAGCTAGTGAGCATGTGCTCAGAATGTCTGAGTACTACAATCACTAGAATTAAGTGGGAGTTAATCTTCCAGATAAGATAGTGATTGACAGAGTTCTCTAGTCACTATCACCAAGTTACTAGAACTTCATGATGAACTATAATATGCAAGGGATAACGGAAATGATTCCCAAGCTCTTCGTGATGCTGAAATCAATGAAGGTAGAAATCAAGAAAAGCATCAAGTGTTGATGGTTGAGAAGACCACTTGTCGGTGTCAAAACCGGCGGATCTCGGGTAGGGGGTCCCGAACTGTGCGTCTAGGCCAGATGGTAACAGGAGGCAAGGAACATGATGTTTTACCCAGGTTCGGGCCCTCTTGATGGAGGTAAAACCCTACGTCCTGCTTGATTAATATTGATGATATGGGTATTACAAGAGTAGATCTACCACGAGATCAAGGAGGCTAAACCCTAGAAGCTAGCCTATGGTATGATTGTTGTATGATGAAGTTGTCCTACGGACTAAAACCCTTCGGTTTATATAGACACCGGAGAGGGTTAGGGTTACACAAAGTCAGTTACAATGGTAGGAGATCTTGAATATCCGCATCGCCAAGCTTGCCTTCCACGCCAAGGGAAGTCCCATCCGGACACGGGACGAAGTCTTCAATCTTGTATCTTCATAGTCCTGGAGTCCGGCTGAAGGTATAGTCCGGCTACCCGAACACCCCCTAATCCAGGACTCCCTTAGTAGCCCCTGAACCAGGCTTCAATGACGACGAGTTCGGCGCGTAGATTGTCTTCGGCATTGCAAGGTGGGTTCCTCCTCCAAATTCTTCATAAAAGTTTGTAAACACCAAGAGTAGTGTCCGGCTCTACAAAATAAGTTTCCACGTATTGCCACAGAGAGAATAATATTAACACAAATCTAATCTGCTCACGTATTCCGCAGCGTGACATCACACTACGGCCAAGCCTTTATTCGAATCATTTTCACTTTTCCACCTCAGCGTGTTTTGCGAGGCGGTTTCCTTGGCATGTCTTGTCAAAGTAGAGATCGTGTCGCCTTTATTTACGGGATTCTCATCAATATGGACGTGGGTAACCCAATCATGCCCGTTAGCATGTCTTCTCGATTAAAGGCGAGTCCCAAACGGTTACGGGGAGGGCTCCTGGTATTCAACCTCTTATAAAGAGACCAGGGCCTTACTCCTTTTCTCCAATCTTAAAACAAGTTCGCCCGTCGCCTCGAGTTCCAACACCCTAGGCTCCAGATTCCAGGCACTTCGGACCTTCGACAATGTCCGGTTCCGACCTTCAAGGCCGATGGATGCCCTCCTCCGTCATGGAGGAGGACGTGCTAAAGTTGAGAGAGGCTAAGTTCTTAACCGCCGAAATTTCGCATAGGTTGCCTGCTCAAAGGCAGGCTACTCCCAGTCCCCAGCCCGGTGAGAGCGTAGCGTTCATGTCTCACTTCCTTCGGGGGTTAGGCTTCCCGATGGACCCCTTCGTGAGGGGGCTGATGTTCTATTATGGGCTGGAATTTCATGACTTAGCTCCAGAGTCCATCCTCCACATTTCCTCATTCATTGTTGTGTGCGAAGCATTCCTCCGTGTTACTCCTCACTTCGGATTATGGCTCAAGACTTTTGGAGTGGAGCCAAAGATGATCGAGGGACGGCACGCAGAGTGCGGAGGCGCTGTCATAAGTAAGAATGCTGATGCTCCATGGCCCGAGGGCTCCTTTCAAGAGGAGCTTGGCTTGTGGCAACGAGAGTGGTTCTATATCACCGCTCCCAGGAGCGCCAAGTGGGTGGCGCCTCCTACCTTTCGCTCGGGTCCCCCACCACGGCTAGCATCATGGGTCAACAAAGGATTAGATTGGGGGTTATCCAAAGACTTGCCATTGTTGCAGGGCCGCATTAGGGATCTCTTAGAAAGAGACCTCAACCTGGTCAAGGTGACACAGGTCATGCTGATTCGCCGAACACTGCCCGGCAAACATCGCTCCCTTCGTCTGTGGGAGTTTAATCCGGAGGGACCACGAGCTCTCCAGCATTTTATGGGCGCAACGCCCGTGGAGATGTATAAAATGTTCTTCGGATCACAAGCAATGTGTCCGGATTTGACCGAGGACGCAGGTTTAAGCTGCAATCGCCCGGATACTCAAGTAAGTAACCTTGTGCCCGGACTCGCTATCCGTAAAATTGTCATAATTCGCCCCTAAAAGAGTTGTCCTTTTAAACAGGAGTGGATAGCGAAGGCAAAGCTGATCAGGTGTCCGACTCCCCTTCCCGAGACCAGGCCGGATCCCGTGCTAGTTAGGATGTTGAAGATCGTGCCCTTGGAGGGAAGTGAGGGGGAGGACAAGGAAACTATGGCCTCCTCGAAGGAGGCTGCTCCGAAGGGAGGAACCGACAATTCCTCTCCTAAGGGGAAGAAGAGGGCCGCCTCTGACGACCCGGAGACCATGGCCTCAAAGCGGGGGAAAAATTCCTCGTGAGAGGGTCCGACGCCGAGGAGATCCTCGGCCGAACTACGCCCTCAAAGGGATCAGCCCTCCAGCGAGCCGTAAGTAGAGAAAGATTTTCCTTTAGAGGGATGAGAGAAATCCTTGCTTTTTATCTGAGAATATTAACCGAAATTTTACTTTGTAGCTCGGACCTCAGCCCTTCTCAGCAGAGCTCGTCTTCGGGGGATCTTCTTCCGGAGATGATGGAGAGTGGAACGCCTCCCCCTGCCGTACCGCCTGGCGAGGCGGGCGACCCTGAGGTGTCGTCGCGGAGGGTTTCTCCGAATTCGGCAAGGGTGGAAGGCAGCCATATGCCCCCCCAAGGTTCTCCGCGTCTGGCCTTCGATGGAGGTCATAGGACGAGTCCGGCACCGTCCGATGCGCGGTCGGAGGAGCTGATGATTCTGCTGGGGCGAGCTTCTATCTCAGAGGAGCATCG
Organism: Triticum dicoccoides; assembly: GCF_002162155.2. Lineage (NCBI taxonomy): Eukaryota > Viridiplantae > Streptophyta > Magnoliopsida > Poales > Poaceae > Triticum > Triticum dicoccoides. Next base: position 46,431,046 of record NC_041392.1, read on the forward strand.
TGCGTTGATGGGTACGGTGATTGGAAGGATTTCGTCCGCGGAAAGCGGATTGTATGAGGCCGTCAGAAGTTTGCTGACGGGTTTTGAGGTACGTTTGATAATGTACTTCTCTGTCAGTTGCGCATAAACAAGATGCGCCCTGTGTAGATAGTAGCCCCTGAGACTCTGTGCGTTGTCAAAATTGACGGCGCGCAGAGGATCATAATCCCATGTCTAAAATGTCGCCTTTGTATATAGGTGGCGAAGTGTCCGGAATCGGGCCGAACTGATGATTTTGCCGAACTAAAGCGGCAACTTGACATGGCAGATGCCGACATCGCGCTCGTCAACGAGCGGCTTGATGAGGCTCAAGGTATGCAATTCCTCGGGCGGCATCTGGTAAGAGGAGCTTTATGCCAGTATCTTACAATGTGTGTGCTTGACGCAGATGGTGCGGCCGCCATGGAGAATCTTCGGGCGGAACTTGCCCGAGCTAAGGAATGAGCCAGGAAAAGTGATGCGGCTGCCGAGAAGGCCCTTGAAGAGCTGAAAGCCGAATAGGCTGCTCACTGCCAAAGCAAGAAGGAGATGGCTGAGATGATCGTGAAGTTAAAAAGTGCTGCTGACCGTTGCAAGTTTCTTGAGAAAGAAGACCGGGCGAGACAGACGGACTTAGAGAAGGCCGTTGCTGATGCCAAGGACGCTCGCTCTGCGATGAGAGCTGCGAAGGAGGAGCTGCGTCAGGCCGGACAGATTGCGGCTGGAAAGCCCTTTATGCTGCGGAGGAAGTTTTGCGATCCGAAGTTTGCTCCGTTGGACCGGATGTGGAGTGCGGAGGACACCTATCTGGATTTGGCAGCGAGTGCTGCTGATGCGACCGAATAATTTCGAGATCAAAAAGATCACAAAGTAGAAAGGCTTTTCTGGTCGCAGTTCCAGAATCCAGAGCGTCCACTGGCAGTGGACGATCGTCTGGCTCAATGGGCCGAACTGAATAGATTGTCCGGACTCTCCATGAAGTACGTCATGGGTCATCTGTGGCCGGGGAGATCGAAGCCGAAAAGTTATTTCAGCTTGGTGCAGCAATTCCTTGATGCGGTGCCACGTATCAATGCAATGAAGAGGTCAGCATGCATAGAGGGCGCACGGATGGCTCTTGCCCGTGTCAAGACATACTGGGCAGAGATGGAGACCACCGTTGTTGCATCCCGAGATTCAGACAAAAGCCGAGTACCCTCCAAGCACTATTTTCAGGAAGTCCTTGAAGGCGCTCATGTAATAGAGGCGCAGTGCTTGAAGGATGCTATGTTCTGATAGCATATGTAATTATAAAGCAATATTTTGATGAATTGTAGTAGCCTTTTATACTTGTGCCTTCAAGTACTTGGAACACCTCCTGTGCGGCCGTTTTAAGATATATATACAAAATCTGAAAGATTGCAGCCGTTGGCTTCAGCCCCCACGCACATAGTGCGGGGGTGCTCGTAGAAGGCGCATTTTCACACTTAATACAACGTCTTGGTCCTACAAAGGAGGTGATAGCGCAGCGAGCTAGGCAACCGGACTATAATGCTTTAACACTTTCACTTAGCCATAGGAGCTTGACAATGGGACTATTTAGGTAGCTCCTGGTGGTGACTGCACTCACCCGAATTCGGGGCGCATATGTGCCTGGCCGGGAAATGGCCCTTCGTTAATGCGGAGGAATCCTACAGATTCCGGAGAGTCATCGAGTGGTCGACCAGTCTCACGCCATATCATGACAGTCGGTTTTCGGCTTTCTCTACTGAGGTGCTCGCCTGGCCGAACCAGGGCACAATCGCAGTAGTTCTCCTGGTGCCTCCTTAGCCGATAGAGCGGAACGTAAGGCGGCCGAACACATGAGCCGAGCAACCCAACATTTGACCAAAATCATGACTCCGAGCTGATGCATATAAGGCCAAACTCGCGACGCCGAACACTCCCTAAGGTATTCGGTCTTTATGAGAGCGGGCGAGGTAACGCTCTGAGGTATAAGCCCCTAGTGTCCAGGTACGCGCAAGAATTCTGACGTGGCCACATGCCAAGACGCCAGCCTCCTCCTTGGTCATAGAACCAGGGGATGTGTATCAACAAGAGATAGCAAAAAAGGTTTACGCAGGGTCTTAATCTGAAAAGAATCCTTGGAACGGGTCCCTACTGCACGTCTGCGACTGTGTCTCCGTTGTGCCGTATCCTGGACGGGCGCAACACGACGTTCATCTGTAAAAAGAGAGCAACTAAGTTGAAAAAGGGGCGTGCCGAACAAAGGTCATATGAAATAAACAAAGTGTAAAGTAAAATATGAATAACTGAGCTTTATTGTCTCTTATTTTATACGTGTGAAGCCCCTAGTGTAGGGGCATATGGCCACTAAGCCTTTATCGACGATACTTTTGTGCCGGACTTGTCTATCCGTGTCCGTGGTCTTAATGACCTGTTCCGATGTTCTGGCTGGTGAAGCCATTGTATTGTGGGGCTGTTAAAGCGGCCGCACAATCCTCCGCTTGGGGGAGGTGTTCTCACTGCTTCCCCTTTAAAGAGATGATGCCGCATGGACCGGGCATCTTAAGCGTAAGAGATGCATAATGCGGTATTGCGTTAAAGCGGGCGAAAGCTTCGCGTCCCAGTAGTGCTTGGTAGCGACTTGAGAATGGGACGATGTGGAAAGTCAGCTTTTCGCGACGGAAGTTATCGGCAGAGCCGAAAATAACCTCAAGCCGGAGAAAACCCATGCAATGGGTGTCCGGACCTGGCGTTACTCCTTGAAAGGAGGTTTTGCTGCGACGAATTCTTTTTGGGTCGATCCCCATGTGGCGGATTGAGTCCTGATATATCAGGTTGAGTCCGCTGCCACCGTCCATGAGGACATTTGAAAACTGGAGTCCGCCAATTATTGGATCGAGTACCAGGGCAGTCCAGCCTGGGTTCCTGGTACTTCTAGAATAATCCAGACGATCGAAGATGATTGGTTTTGACAACCAGTGGCGGGATTCCTTTAGGATAGGCCGTGGGGCGCGTACCTTTATGGGCGCCACACGTTTTGTTATGTGGAGTAAGTTTACTATTTTTACTTCTTGTGGGAAATCCTTTTGTTTCCTGGTACTCTGCTTTTGGGGTTCGTCCTCGTCTTCGCTTGGTGTGTCGAGCCCCTTGTGTTCGGCGTTGAGTCTGCCGGATTGTTTGAAAACCCAACAATCTCTGTGGGTATGGTTAGCAGGCTTTCTGGGAGTGCTGTGTATTTGACATATCCTATCCAAGATTTTGTTTAGGTTGGATAGGTCGTCCCTGTTATCTTGGAGGGGCGGCTTTTTCTGATTCTGTCGTGAGCTTTTGAATCCGGCGTTGACTGCCGTGCTCTTCGGACTTTTTTCCTTAGTCCGGCGATGGTCCTTATTGCGTCGCGGTTTTCCGTTTCCATCCCTAGTTTCGGATGTACTTGGTTCACTGGTGCTGCATCTTGCCAACCAGCTGTCCTCTCCTGCGCAAAAGCGGGTCATGAGGTTTGTTAGTGCGGCCATTGTTCTTGGCTTTTCTTGGCCGAGGTGTCTGGCGAGCCATTCGTCTCGGACATTATGCCTGAAAGCCGCTAAGGCTTCAGCGTCTGGACAATCGACTATCTGATTCTTTTTAGTAAGAAATCTATTCCAGAATTGCCGAGCTGACTCTCCGGGCTGTTGAGTTATGTGACTAAGATCGTCTGCATCCGGAGGGCGGACATAGGTCCCTTGAAAATTTGCTCGGAAAACGTCCTCGAGCTCTTCCCAACTTCCGATTGTGTTTTCAGGAAGGCTTTTGAGCCAATGCCGGGCTGGCCCTTTAAGCTTGAGGGGTAAGTATTTTATGGCATGGAGGTCATCTCCTCTAGCCATATGTATGTGGAGGATATAATCCTCGATCCAGACTCCAGGGTCTGTTGTTCCATCATATGCCTCTATGTTTACGGGTTTGAATCCCGCTGGAAATTCATAATCCAGGACCTCATCGGTGAAACATAGGGGGCGTGCGGCACCCCTGTATTTGGGTGTGCCGGATTCTGATAATGGCTTTATTGCATTGCTTACGAGAGCTTGCTTTCTTGGCCCGTAAATGGACCTGGCTGGGCCATGATGCGAATCCTTAAGTGGGTCGCATGCCGGCTTAAGTGCGGTGCTGCTTGCCGCTTTATGGTGGCCATGGGGTCGTCTATCCGACCGTGTGGCTTTCTCACTTTTGGAATGCGAGGGCTCTAAGGCCTCCTCGTCGAATTCAGGCAGTAGCTTTCTCTTCGGATAGCTTTTAGTGCGGCGACTGTCGCCGTATTTGTCTGTGGTATTGATTACTTTACCTCATCTGATCCCGAGTGCATCTTCCACAGTTTTTAGCTTCCGCTTCTGCTTTTTCAGGCTGCATGCGGTTGCAATGAGCCGTTTGTGGAGGTTCTTCTGCTTCGTGGGCTTGTCCGGCGTAGGGTCGTCCGGAATGCCATTTTCGCCGGGGGAGGGATGTTCGGTTTCTCTATCCGGGTTGTCCTGTTGGGACGGTTGCTCTAAGGCATGCTCGTCGTCTACCGGCTCATCCTGCTCTATGGCTGGGTCTTTATCGAGGCGGGGCTTGGGTCGGCGTTTACGCCGACACTTTGATTGTTTTTCGAGAGATCGATCCCTCGTTCCATCCCCGTTTTCCTCGTTGTTGCTTCCTTTAGGGGTATCCACCATGTACACATCGTGAGATGAGGTGGCTGTCCGATGCCCTATAGGCGTTGGTTCTTGGTTGTCTCCTGCATCGTTGTCCATACCGTCGATGTCTTCGGTGTCGAAGTCGAGCATGTCGGTTAAGTCGTCGACAGTGGCTATGAAGTGGGTGGTGGGTGGGTTTTGAATTTCTTCATCGTCCGAATCCCATCCTTGCTGACCGTAGTCCGGCCAGGGCTCTCCTGATAAAGAGAGAGACTTTAGCGAATTCAGGATGTCGCCGAAGGGCGAGTGCTGAAAGATGTGTGCGGCGGTGAACTCCGTTATCGGCGCCCAATCGGATTCGATCAGCAGGGGTGCGGGGGGCTTGGAGTTCGGAAAGGAATCCGGCTCCTCGGAGTCACGGGCCATGCGGAGTGCGGGGCTGGAGTTCGGCTCGATCGCCTTTGAGATCGCAGCCCCTGAGGCAGCGTCCAACCGCTGATCCTCGATCGGCGCATTAGGCTCCGAATCAATGGTCGGAACCGGTGCGTGTGCGGCCTCCAAGGCACTGTTCGGCGGCAGAGCTATATCATGCCCATCGAGACAGTGCGGCGTGCTTGGCTGTGGCTGGAATCCGTTGAAGATCAAGTCCCCGCGGGTGTCAGTTGTGTAGTTTAGGCTTCCAAACCTGACCTGATGGCCAGGGGCGTAGCTTTCGATCTGCTCAAGGTGGCCAAGCGAATTGGCCCGCAGTGCGAAGCCGCCGAAGACGAAGATCTGTCCGGGGAGAAAAGTCTCACCCTGGACTGCATCGTTGCTGATGATCGAAGGAGCCATCGGGCCTAAAAGCGACGACACAGAGGAACTCTCAATGAACGCACCAATGTCGGTGTCAAAACCGGCGGATCTCGGGTAGGGGGTCCCGAACTGTGCCTCTAGGCCGGATGGTAACAGGAGGCAAGGAACACGATGTTTTACCCAGGTTCGGGCCCTCTTGATGGAGGTAAAACCCTACGTCCTGCTTGATTAATATTGATGATATGGGTATTAGAAGAGTAGATCTACCACGAGATCAAGGAGGCTAAACCCTAGAAGCTAGCCTATGGTATGATTGTTGTATGATGAAGTTGTCCTACGGACTAAAACCCTCTGGTTTATATAGAAACCGGAGAGGGTTAGGGTTACACAAAGTCGGTTATAATGGTAGGAGATCTTGAATACCCGCATCGCCAAGCTTGCCTTCCACGCCAAGGAAAGTCCCATCCGGACACGGGACGAAGTCTTCAATCTTGTATCTTCATAGTCCTAGAGTCCGGCTGAAGGTATAGTCCGGCTACCCAAACACCCCCTAATCCAGGACTCCCTCACCACTAGTTTCAAGAAAAGGGCAAAGGGAAGAAGGGGAACTTCAAGAAGAACGGCAAGCAAGTTGTTGCTCAAGTGAAGAAGCCCAAGTATGGACCTAAGCTTGAGACTAAGTGCTTCTATTGCAAAGGGACTGGTCACTGGAAGCAGAACTGCCCCAAGTATTTGGCGGATAAGAAGGATGGCAAAGTGAACGAAGGTATATTTGATATACATGTTATTGATGTGTACTTTACTAGTGTTTATAGCAACCCCTCAGTATTTGATACTAGTTCAGTTGCTAAGATTAGTAACTCGAAACGGGAGTTGCAGAATGAACAGAGACTAGTTAAGGGTCAAGTGACGATGTGTGTTGGAAGTGGTTCCAAGATTGATACGATCATCATCGCACACTCCCTATACTTTCGAGATTAGTGTTGAACCTAAATAAATGTTATTTGGTGTTTGCGTTAAGCATGAATATGATTTGATCATGTTTATTGCAATACGGTTATTCATTTAAAGTCAGAGAATAATTGTTGTTCTGTTTACATGAATAAAACCTTCAATGGTCATGCACCCAAGGTGAATGGTTTATTGAATCTTGATCGTAGTGATAAGCATATTCATAATATTGAAGCCAAAAGATGCAAAGTTAATAATGATAGTGCAACTTATTTGTGGCACTGCCGTTTAGGTCATATTGGTGTAAAGCACATGAAGAAAATCCATGCTGATGGGCTTTTAGAATCACTTGATTATGAATCAGTTGATGCTTGCGAACCATGCCTCATGGGCAAGATGACTAAGACTCCGTTCTTCGGAACAATGGAGCGAGCAATAAACTTGTTGGAAATAATACATACTGATGTATGCAGTCCGATGAGTGTTGAGGCTCACGGCAGGTATCGTTATTTTCTGACCTTCATAGATGATTTGAGCAGATATGGGTATATCTTCTTGATGAAACATAAATCTGAAGCATTTGAAAAGTTTAAATAATTTCAGAGTGAAGTGGAAAATCATCGTAACAAGAAAATAAAGTTTCTATGATCTGATCGTTGAGGAGAATATTTGAGTTACGAGTTTGGTCTTCATTTGAAACAATGCGGAATAGTTTCGCAACTCATGCCACCCGGAACACCACAGCGTAATGGTGTGTCCAAACGTCGTAATCGTACTTTACTAGATATGGTGCAATCTATGATGTCTCTTACTGATTTACCGCTATCATTTTGGGGTTATGCATTAGAGACATCTACATTCACGTTAAATATGGCACCGTCTAATCCATTGAGACGACACCGTATGAACTATGGTTTGGCTAGAAACCTAAGCTGTCGCTTCTTAAAGTTTGGGGTTGTGATACTTATGTGAAAAAGTTTCAGCCTGATAAGCTCAAACCCAAATCGGAGAAATGCGTCTTCATAGGATACCCAAAAGAAACTGTTGGGTACACCTTCTATCACAGATCTGAAAGGCAAGATCTTTGTTGCTAAGAGTGGATCCTTTCTAGATAAGAAGTTTCTCTCGAAAGAAGTGAGTGGGAGGAATGTAGAACTTGATGAGGTAATTGTACCTTCTCCCCAATTGGAAAGTAGTTCATCACAGAAATCAGTTCTAGTGATCTCTACACAAATTAGTGAGGAACCTAATGATGATGATCATGAAACTTCAGATCAAGTTACTACCGAACCTCGTAGGTCAACCAAAGTAAGGTCCACACCAGAGTGGTACGGTAATCCTGTTCTTGAAGTCATGTTACTAGACCATGACGAACCTATGAAATATGAGGACGCGATGATGAGCCCAGATTCTACAAAATTGCTTGAGGCCATGAAATCTAAGATGTGATCCATGTATGAGAACAAAGTATGGACTTTGATTGACTTGCCCGATGATCGGTGAGTCATTGAGAATAAATGGATCCTCAAGAGGAAGACGGACGCTGATAGTAGTGTTACTATCTACAAAGCTCAAATTGTCACAAAAATGTTTTCGACAAGTTCAAGGTGTTGACTACGATGAGAGTTTCTCACTCGTATCGATGCTTAAAAGTCTGTCCGAATCATGGTAGCAGTTGCCGCATTTTATGAAATCTGGCAAATGGATGTAAAAACTGCATTCCTTAATAGATTTATTAAAGAAGAATTGTATATGATACAACAAGAAAGTTTTGTCAATCCTAAAGGTGCTAAAAAAGGGTGCAAGCTCCAGCTATCCATTTATGGACCGGTGCAAGCATCTCGGAGTTGGAATATATGCTTTTATAAAGTGATCATGGATTTATACAGACTTGCGGTGAAGCCTGTATTTACAAGAAAGTGAGTGGGAGCACTACGACATTTCTGATAAGTATATGTGAATGAGATATTGTTGATCGGAAATAATGTAGAATTTTTTGGAAAGCATAAAGGAATGTTTGAAAAGAGTTTTTCAAAGAAAGACCTCAGTGAAGCTACTTACATATTGAGCATCAAGATCTATAAAGATAGATCAAGACGCTTGATATATTTTCAATGAGTACATACCTTGACAAGATTTTGAAGTAGTTCAAAATGGAACAACCAAAGAAGGAGTTCTTGCCTGTGTTGCAAGGTGTGAAGTTGAGTAAAGACTCAAAACCCGACCACGGCAGAAAATAGAAAGAGAATGAAAAGTCATTCCCTATGCCTCGGTCATAGGTTCTACAAAGTATGCTATGATGTGTACCAGACCTATTGTGTACCTCACCAAAAGTTTGGCAAGAGGGTACAATAGTGATCTAGGAGTGGATCACGGGACAACGGTCAAAAATATCGTTAGTGGAATAAGGAAATGTTTCTCAGTTATGGAGGTGACAAAGATTTCGTCGTAAAGAGTTACGTCGATGCAAGCTTTGACACCGATCTGGATGACTCTAAGTCTCGATCTAGATACATATTGAAAGTGGGAGCAATTAGCTAGAGTAGCTCCGTGCAAAGCATTGTAGACATAGAAAATTTGCAAAATACATACGGCTCTGAATGTGGCAGACCCGTTGACTAAATTTCTCTCACAAGCAAAACATGATCACTCTTTGGGTGTTAATCACATAGCGATGTGAACTAGATTATTGACTCTTGTAAACCCTTTGGGTGTTAGTCACATGGAGATGTGAACTAATCACATAAAGATGTGAACTGTTGGTGTTAAATCACATGACAATGTGAACTAGATTATTGACTCTACTGCAAGTGGGAGACTGAAGGAAATATGCCCTAGAGGCAATAATAAAGTTGTTATTTGTATTTCCTTATATCATGATAAATGTTTATTATTCATGCTAGAATTGTATTAACCAGAAACTTAGTACATGTGTGAATACATAGACAAACAGAGTGTCACTAGTTTGCCTCTACTTGACTAGCTCGTTGAATCAATGATGGTTATGTTTCCTAACCATAGACATGAGTTGCCATTTGATTAATGGGATCACATCATTAGAGAATGATGTGATTGACTTGACCCATCCGTTAGCTTAGCACTATGATCGTTTAGTTTGTTGCTATTACTTTCTCCATAACTATACATGTTCCTATGACTATGAGATCATGCAACTCCCGAATACCGGAGGAACACTTTGTGTGCTACCAAAAGTCAAAACGTAACTGGGTGATTATAAAGGTGCTCTACAGGTGTCTCCGATGGTGTTTGTTGAGTTGGCATGGATCAAGATTAGGATTTGTCACTCCGATTGTCGGAGAGGTATCTCTGGGCCCTCTCGGTAATGTACATCACTATAAGACTTGCAAGCAATGTAGCTGATGAGTTAGTTACGGGATGTAGCATTACAGAATGAGTAAAGAGAATTTCCGGTAACGAGATTGAACTAGGTATTGAGATACCGACGATCGAATCTCGGGTAAGTAACATACCGATGACAAAGGGAACAACGTATCGTATACCATTATGCGGTTTGACCGATAAAGATCTTCGTAGAATATGTAGGAGCCAATATGAGCATCTAGGTTCCGCTATTGGTTATTAACCGGAGACATGTCTCGGTCATCTCTACATAGTTCTCGAACCCGTAGGGTCAACACACTTAACGTTCGGTGACGATTGGTATTATGAGTTTATGTGATTTGATGTACCAAAGGTTGTTCAGAGTCCCGGATGAGATCATAGACATGACGAGGAGTCTCGAAATGATCGAGCCGTAAAGATCGATATATTGGAAGGCTATATTCAGACATCGGAAAGGTTCCGAGTGATCCGGGTATTTTTCGGAGTACCGGGGGAGTTATGGGAATACGTGAGTACATATGGGCCGTAGTGGGCTTTAAGGGAAAAAGAGGAGAAGCCACGAGGGCTGGCCACGCCCCCCCATGGGCCTAGTACGAATTGGACTAGGGGAGGGGCTGCGCCCCCTCTTTCCTTCTCCTCCCCTTCTCCTTCCTTCCCCCTCCTAGTAGGACTAGGAAAGGAGGAATCCTACTCCTACTAGGAAGAGGATTCCTCCCCCTCTTGGCGTGCCTAGAGAGGTCGGCCGGCCTCCCCTCCCTCCTTTATATACATGGGGAGGGGGCACCCTGGAACACACAAGTTGATCATTGATCCCTTAGTCATGTGCGGTGGCCCCCTCCATCATAATCCACCTTGATCATATCGTAGCGGTGCTTAGGCGAAGCCCTGCATCGGTAGCAACATCATCACCGTCATCACGCCGTCATGCTAACGGAACTCTCCCGTGAAGCTCTGCTGGATCGGAGTTCGAGGGACGTCATCGAGCTGAACGTGTGCTGAACTCGGAGGTGTCGTGCATTCGGTACTTCGATCGGTCGGATCGTGAAGACGTTTGACTACATCAACCGCGTTCTCATAACGCTTCCGCTTACGGTCTACGAGGGTACATGGACGATACTCTTCCCTCTCGTTGCTATGCATCACCATGATCTTGCGTGTGCGTATGATTTTTTTTGAAATTACTACGTTCCCCAACAGCAATGTCCTCTTCTCCGTTCAAATCAAATTCCTCATCCGATGAGGAATCGTCCATGAAAGAGGAATCATATGAGCTCATTTACAATGTGGGAAATCACTATCAAACTAACTCTCCAACCCCAACAAAAGACTGTGAAGTTTCATCATTTTTTTATCTTCGGGAATTTCGCTGAACAGCTTGCTCGCAGGGTGAACGAAATCAGTGGGCTGTGGGTTGGGCGGCTGTTCGGCGGCAGCGGATGCGGGCGGCAACGACTGCCTGGCAGAGGAGATGGCCGCAGGTCGGCAGAGAAGAAGGCGGTAGGTCGGCGCGGGCGAGCGGGCGGCTTTGCACGGCCGAGGCTCGCGGCCGTAGGGCGGGCGGTGTGGCGCGCCTCCCCTACTCCAGTGGGCGGTCTAGACTAGGAAGAAGCCTAGCCCATTGCAGACCTCGCCGGGGAAGGCATTTAAGCCAGCCGCAGCCGCCGAAGATGCTTCGATTTAGCGGCGGCCGAAAGTGAATCGGCGGCTGCAGGTGGTGATCCGGAAGGCAAGCGATGGGGGATGGGGGGACGGGCGGGGGCAAAGTTGCAGCGGGCCCAACAGCGGGTGTGGGTGGCAGCGACTGCCAGGCAGAGGAGATGGCTGCAGGTCGACAGAGAAGAAGGTGCGAGGTCGGCACGGGCGGGCGACTTTGCACGGCCTAGGCTCACGCGCGTCGAGCAAGCGGCTGTTAGCGTAATCACGTGTCTGCCATGTAAGTATCTGTGTCCATGTGGTATACGTGTTCCTACTCGGTTTGGGTTAGGTATAGCCTAGAAGTTCCTCTGGTAGTATATATACATGTATACCCCCGTGCAAACGATAACAAGTTTAGAGCAATAAAAAGAATATTAGGCTGGAGACGAGCCTATAGCGATCCATTGATTTGGTGCCTCGTATCTGTTCCGCTGAGACTGCCGAAGTTAGCTATCCACGTATACATGCGTGTGCTGCGGTTAAGGAATTGATCAAGCTGCTTGCCTGGTTGGTTGGCTAGCTTTGCACATACGTACGTGTATTTGTCCTGGGCAATTTGGTCTAGCGATCAAAAGCCAACAATTGGTATCTAGAGCCTCGACGATCTACGATGACGGACAGCGACGCTGAGTCAGTCAAGTCCGGCAACGGCGGTTCCTAGGGGAACAAGTCTGGCAATGTTGGTTCCAAGGAGAACAAGAACGGCGACAAGGTGCAGAAGGGCGGCAAGTCAGCGACTAGTGGTGGCGGAACGGGCGGCGCCAACATGCAGGCGCGTCGCAACATCCCCATCCAGTACCCGATGCTCACTGATACGTCTCCGTCGTATCTACTTTTCCAAACACTTTTGCCCTTGTTTTGGACTCTAAATTGCATGATTTGAATGGAACTAACCCAGACTGACACTGTTTTCAGCAGAATTGCCATGGTGTTATTTATGTGCAGAAACAAAAGTTCTCGGAATGACCTGAAACTTCACGGAACGTCTATTTGGATTAATAAAAAATCCTTGCAAAAGATGAAGACCAGGGGGCCCACACCCTAGCCACGAGGGTGGGGGCGCGCCTGCCCCCCTGGGCGTGCCCCCTGGAGCTCCTCCGACCTCAACTCCAACTCTATATATTTGCTTTCAGGGAGAAAAAAATCAGAGAGAAGGATTCATCATGTTTTACGATACGGAGCCGCCGCCAAGCCCTAAAACCTCTCGGGAGGGCTGATCTGGAGTCCGTTCGGGGCTCCGAAGAGGGGAATCCATCGCCATCGTCATCATCAACCTTCCTCCATCACCAATTTCATGATGCTCACCGCCGTGCATGAGTAATTCCATCATAGGCTTGCTGGACGGTGATGGGTTGGATGAGATTTATCATGTAATCGAGTTAGTTTTGTTAGGGTTTGATCCCTAGTATCCACTATGTTCTGAGATTGATGTTGCTATGACTTTGCTATGCTTAATGCTTGTCACTAGGGCCCGAGTGCCATGATTTCAGATCTGTACCTATTATGTTTTATCAATATATGAGAGTTCTTGATCTTATCTTGCAAGTCTATAGTCACCTACTATGTGTTATGATCCGGCAACCCCGAAGTGACAATAATCGGGACCACTCCCGGTGATGACCGTAGTTTCAGGAGTTCATGTATTCACTATGTGTTAATGCTTTGGTCCGGTACTCTATTAAAAGGAGGCCTTAATATCCCTTAGTTTCCGCTAGGACCCCGCTGCCATGGGAGGGTAGGACAAAAGATGTACTGCAAGTTCTTTTCCATAAGCACATATGACTATATTCTGAATACATGCCTACATTACATTGATGAATTGGAGCTAGTTCTGTGTCACCCTATGTTATGACTGTTACATGATGAACCGCATCCGGCATAATTCTCTATCACCGATCCATTGCCTACGAGCTTTCCATATATTGTCCTTCGCTTATTTACTTTTTCATTGCTATTGCCATCATCACTACAAAATACCAAAAGCATTACTTTTGCTATCATTACCTTTTGCTACCGTTACCACTACTACCATATTACTTTACTACTAAACACTTTGCTGCAGATATTAAGTTTCCAGGTGTGGTTGAATTGACAACTCAGCTGCTAAAACTTGAGAATATTCTTTGGCTCCCCTTGTGTCGAATCAATAAATTTGGGTTGAATACTCTACCCTCGAAAACTATTGCGATCCCCTATACTTGTGGGTTATCAAGACTATTTTCTGGCGTCGTTGCCGGGGAGCATAGCTCTATTCCTTGAGTCACTTGGGATTTATATCTTCTTATCATTATGAAGAACTTGAGAGATCCAAAAACCAAGATTTATCCCTCAACTACGAGGGGAGGTAAGGAACTGCCATCTAGCTCTACACTTGAGTCACCTTCTATTTTGAGTAAGCTTGCGACACCTAAACCTGCTTCTGATATTCGTTCTGATATGTCGCATGTTATTGATGATGCCACTTCTGCTATGCATGATACTTATGATGAAGCTACTTCTATGCTTGATACTACCGTGCCACTTGGTGAATTTCTTGACGAACAACTTGCTAGGGTTAGAGAAAATGAAATTATTGAAACTAATAACATTGATGAAAGTGATGATGATGACTCTCCCCCTAATAAATATGAATCGCCTGTTATTCCTGAGGGTTATGTTTTGGAAAAAGAAGCCGCTTTAGCTATTTTAGCTTGTAAAGATATATAGATACGAGCTCAAGAGGTTATTAGCTAAATGGAAGCAGCAATCTCTTAATGCTAGAATGAAACCTGGCCCTGCTTTTGCTACTTCACCTATCTGTGTTACTGATAAGGATTATGAATTCTCTGTTGATCCCGATATAACTACTTTGGTAGAATTTGATCCTTTTCATGGCTACGAATCTGAAACTGTTGTGTCACATCTTACTAAATTAAATGATATAGCCACCCTGTTCACTAAAGATGAGAGAACTCGCTACTTTTATATCCTTAAAATATTTCCATTCTCATTGAAGGGTGATGCTAAGATATGGTTTAATTCTCTTGATCCTGGTTGTGTGCGTAGTCCCCAGGATATAATATCTTTGCTAAATATTTCCCTGCTCATAAGAAACAAGCTGCTTTGAGGGATATCTATAATTTTGTGCAAATTGAAGAAGAGAGTCTCCCACAAGCTTGGGGGAGGCTTCTCAAGTTACTTAATGCTTTGCCTGATCATCCTCTTAAGAAAATAAAATACTTGATATCTTTTATAATGGACTAACTGATGCTTCCAGAGATTACCTGGATAGTTGTGCTGGTTTTGTTTTCAGGGAAAGAACACCAGATGGAGCTGAAATTCTATTGAATAATATGTTGACAAATGAAAATAATTGGACACTTCCTGAGCCAACTCCTGAGCCTATTCCTAAACCAACTCCGAAGAAAAGAGGTGTTCTATTTCTCAGTCCTAAAGAATGCAAGAGGCAAAGAAATATATGAAAGAAAAATGTATTAAAGCTGAAGATGTTAAGAATTTACCTCCTATTGAAGAAATACACGGTCTTAATTTACCGCCTGTTTAAGAAACATATGATCTTAATCCATTACCTATTGAAGAAATACATGGTCTTGATAACCCGACACGGATAGTAAAGGTAAATTCTCTCTATAGATATGATAAAGCTAAAATCCCTTTTACTAAGTTTGCTAGGCCATGCTTAGATGAGTTTGACAAATTTGTGGTTAAGCAAGAAGACTTCAATGCTTATTTTGGTAGAGAATTAAAACGCAGTGCTGATATGCTTGAACACTTGGGTGATTATATGGCTAATGTCAAAGGTGAAATTAAACTTATTAGTAAACATGCTTCTATGGTTACCACTCAAGTAGAACAAGTACTTAAAGCTCAAAATGATTTGCTCAATGAATTGAATAGTAAGAATAATGATTATGCTGTTAGAGTGGCTACTAGAACTGGTAGAATGACTCAGGAACCTTTGTATCCTGAAGGCCACCCTAAGAGAATTGAGCAAGATTCCCAGAGAAATAATATAGATGCACCTAGTCCTTCTAAAAGGAAGAAAAATAAAAATGATAGGACTTTGCATGCTTCTAGTGAACCTTTTGCTGAAACACCTGAGAATCCAAATGATATTTCTATTTCTGATGCTGAAACACAATCTGGTAATGAACCTGAAACTAGTGATAATGTTAATGATAATGTTCATGATGATGCTCAACCTAGTAATGATAATAATATATAAATTGAACCTGTTGTTGGTCTTGATAACCCACAATCAAAGAATCAACGTTACGATAAGAAAGACTTTGTTGCTAGGAAACATGGTAAAGAAAGAGAACCATGGGTTCAGAAACACATGCCTTTTCCTCCCAAACCATTCAAGAAAAAGGATGATGAGGATTTTGAGCGCTTTGCTTAAATGATTAGACATATCTTTTTCCGTATGCGATTAACTAATATGCTTAAAATGAATCCTTTGTTGGGGAACGCAGTAATTTCAAAAAATTTCCTACGCACACACAAGATCATGGTGATGCATAGCAACGAGAGGGGAGAGTGTTGTCTAGATACCCTCGTAGACCGAAGCGGAAGCGTTGACACAACGTAGAGGAAGTAGTCGTACGTCTTCCCGATCCGACCGATCCAAGCACCGTTACTCCGGCACCTCCGAGTTCTTGGCACACGTTCAGCTCGATGACGCACCCCGAGCTCCGATCCAGCAAAGCTTCGGGGAGGAGTTCCATCAGCACGACGGCGTGGTGACGATGATGATGTTCTACCGGCGCAGGGCTTCGCCTAAGCACTGCAACGATATGACCGAGGTGGAATATGGTGGACGGGGGCACCGCACACGGCTAAGGAACGATCACGAAGATCAACTTGTGTGTCCTAGGGTGCCCCCTTGCCCCCGTATATAAAGGAGCAAGGGGGAGGCCGGCCGGCCCTATGGGGTGCGCCAAAGGGAGGGGGGAGTCCTTCTCCTAGAGGGAGTAGGACTCCCCTTTCCTAGTCCAACTAGGAAGAGAGAGGGGGAAGGAAAGAGAGGGAGAGGGAGAGGGAAAGGGGGGCCGCGCCCCCCCTCCTAGTCCAATTCGGACTCCCCATGGGGGGGTCGCCACCTCCTGGGCTGCAGCCCTCTCTCTCCCCTCAGGCCCACTAAGGCCCAATACTTCCCCGGGGGGTTCCGGTAACCCGTCCGGCACTCCGGTTTTCTCCGAAATCACCCGGAACACTTCCGGTGTCCGAATATAGCCGTCCAATATATCGATCTTTATGTCTCGACCATTTCGAGACTCCTCGTCATGTCCGTGATCACATCCGGGACTCCGAACTAACTTCAGTACATCAAAAACCATAAACTCATAATATAACTGTCATCGAAACTTTAAGCGTGCGGACCCTACGGTTCGAGAACAATGTAGACATGACCGAGATACGTCTTCGGTCAATAACCAATAGCGGGACCTGGATGCCCATATTGGCTCCTACATATTCTACGATGATCTTTATCGGTCAGACCGCATAACAACATACGTTGTTCCCTTTGTCATCGGTATGTTACTTGCTCGAGATTCGATCGTCGGTATCCAATACCTAGTTCAATCTCGTTACCGGCAAGTCTCTTTACTCATTCCATAATACATCATCTCACAACTAACATATTAGGTGTAATGCTTGTAAGGCTTATGTGATGTGCATTACCGAGAGGGCCCAGAGATACCTCTCCGACGATCGGAGTGACAAATCCTAATCTCGAAATACATCAACCCAACATGTACCTTTGGAGACACCTGTAGAGCACCTTTATAATCACTCAGTTACGTTGTGACGTTTGGTAGCACACAAAGTGTTCCTCCGGCACACGGGAGTTACATACTCTCATAGTCATAGGAACATGTATAAGTCATGAAGAAAGCAATAGCAACATACTAAACGATCGGGTGCTAAGCTAATGGAATGGGTCATGTCAATCAGATCATTCAACTAATGATGTGACCCCATTAATCAAATGACAACTCTTTGTCCATGGTTAGGAAACATAACCATCTTTGATTAATGAGCTAGTCAAGTAGAGGCATACTAGTGACACTCTGTTTGTCTATGTATTCACACATGTATTATGTTTCCGGTTAATACAATTCTAGCATGAATAATAAACTTTTATCATGATGTAAGGAAATAAATAATAACTTTATTATTGCCTCTAGGGCATATTTCCTTCAGTCTCCCACTTGCACTAGAGTCAATAATCTAGATTACACGGTAATGATTCTAACACCCATGGAGCCTTGGTGCTGATCATGTTTTGCTCGTGGAAGAGGCTTAGTCAACGGGTCTGCTACATTCAGATCCGTATGTATCTTGCAAATCTCTATGTCTCCCACCTGGACTAGATCCCGGATGGAATTGAAGCGTCTCTTGATGTGCTTGGTTCTTTTGTGAAATCTGGATTCCTTTGCCAAGGCAATTGCACCAGTATTGTCACAAAAGATTTTCATTGGACCCGATGCACTAGGTATGACACCTAGATCGGATATGAACTCCTTCATCCAGACTCCTTCATTTGCTTCTTCTGAAGCAGCTATGTACTCCGCTTCACATGTAGATCACGCCACGACACTTTGTTTAGAACTGCACCAACTGACAGCTCCACCGTTTAATGTAAACACGTATCCGGTTTGCGATTTAGAATCGTCCGGATCAGTGTCAAAGCTTGCATCAACGTAACTGCTTACGATGAGCTCTTTGTCACCTCCATATACGAGAAACATATCCTTAGTCCTTTTCAGGTACTTCAGGATGTTCTTGACCGCTGTCCAGTGATCCACTCCTGGATTACTTTGGTACCTCCCTGCTAAACTTATAGCAAGGCACACATCAGGTCTGGTACACAGCATTGCATACATGATAGAGCCTATGGCTGAAGCATAGGGAACATCTTTCATTTTCTCTCTATCTTGTGCAGTGGTCAGGCATTGAGTCTTACTCAACTTCACACCTTGTAACACAGGCAAGAATCCTTTCTTTGCTTGATCCATTTTGAACTTCTTCAAAACTTTGTCAAGGTATGTGCTTTGTGAAAGTCCAATTAAGTGTCTTGATCTATCTCTATATATCTTAATGCCCAATATGTAAGCAGCTTCACCGAGGTCTTTCATTGAAAAACTCTTATTCAAGTATCCCTTTATGCTATCCAGAAATTCTATATCATTTCCAATTAGTAATATGTCATCCACATATAATATCAGAAATGCTACAGAGCTCCCACTCACTTTCTTGTAAATACAGGCTTCTCCAAAAGTCTGTATAAAACAAAATGCTTGATCACACTATCAAAGCGTTTATTCCAACTCCGAGAGGCTTGCACCAGTCCATAAATGGATCGCTGGAGCTTGCACACTTTGTTAGCTCCCTTTGGATCGATAAAACCTTCTGGTTGCATCATATACAACTCTTCTTCCAGAAATCCATTCAGGAATGCAGTTTTTACATCCATTTGCCAAATTTCATAATCATAAAATGCGGTAATTGCTAACATGATTCGGACAGACTTAAGCATCGCTACGGGTGAGAAGGTCTCATCGTAGTCAATCCCTTGAACTTGTCGAAATCCTTTTGCGACAAGTCGAGCTTTGTAGACAGTAACATTACCGTCAGCGTCAGTCTTCTTCTTGAAGATCCATTTATTCTCAATTGCTTGCCGATCTACGGGCAAGTCAACCAAAGTCCATACTTTGTTCTCATACATGGATCCCATCTCAGATTTTATGGCTTCAAGCCATTTTGCGGAATCTGGGCTCACCATCGCTTCTTCATAGTTCGTAGGTTCATCATGATCTAGTAGCATGACTTCCAGAATAGGATTACCGTACCACTCTGGCACGGATCTCACTCTGGTTGATCTACGAGGTTCAGTAGTATCTTGTTCTGAAGTTTCATGATCATCATCATTAGCTTCCTCACTAACTAGTGTAGGTGTCACTGAAATAGTTTTCTGTGATGCACTACTTTCCAATAAGGGAGCAGGTACAGTTACCTCATCTAGTTCTACTTTCCTCCCACTCACTTCTTTCGAGAGAAACTCCTTCTCTAGAAAGGATCCATTCTTAGCAACGAATGTCTTGCCTTCGGATCTGTGATAGAAGGTGTACCCAACAGTCTCATTTGGGTATCCTATGAAGACACATTTCTCCGATTTGGGTTCGAGCTTATCAGGTTGAAGTTTTTTCACATAAGCATCGCAGCTCCAAACTTTAAGAAACGACAACTTTGGTTTCTTGCCAAACCATAGTTCATAAGGCGTCGTCTCAACGGATTTCGATGGTGCCCTATTTAACGTGAATGCGGCCATCTCTAAAGCATAACCCCAAAACGATAGCGGTAAATCAGTAAGAGACATCATAGATCGCACCATATCTAGTAGAGTACGATTACGACGTTCGGACACACCATTACGCTGTGGTGTTCCGAGTGGCGTGAGTTGCGAAACTATTCCGCATTGTTTCAAATGTACACCAAACTCGTAACTCAAATATTCTCCTCCACGATCAGATCGTAGAAACTTTATTTTCTTGTTACGATGATTTTCAACTTCACTCTGAAATTCTTTGAACTTTTCAAATGTTTCAGACTTATGTTTCATTAAGTAGATATACCCGTATCTGCTTAAATCATCTGTGAAGGTGAGAAAATAACGATATCCGCCACGAGCCTCAACGTTCATCGGACCACATACATCCGTATCTATGATTTCCAATAAATCTGTTGCTCTCTCCATAGTACCGGAGAACGGTGTTTAAGTCATCTTGCCCATGAGGCACGGTTCGCAAGTACCAAGTGACTCATAATCAAGTGGTTCCAAAAGTCCATCAGTATGGAGTTTCTTCATGCGCTTTACACCGATATGACCTAAACGGCAGTGCCACAAATAAGTTGCACTATCATTATCAACTCTGCATCTTTTGGCTTCAACATTATGAATATGTGTATCACTACTATCGAGATTCATCAAAAATAGACCACTCTTCAAAGGTGCATGACCATAAAAGATATTACTCATATAAATAGAACAACCATTATTCTCTGATTTAAATGAATAACCGTCTCGCATCAAACAAGATCCAGATATAATGTTCATGCTCAACGCTGGCACCAAATAACAATTATTTAGGTCTAATACTAATCCCGAAGGTAGATGTAGAGTTAGCGTGCCGACCGCGATCACATCGACTTTGGAACCATTTCCCACGCGCATCGTCACCTCGTCCTTTGCCAGTGTCCGCTTAATCCGTAGTCCCTGTTTTGAGTTGCAAATATTAGCAAAAGAACCAGTATCAAATACCCAGGTGCTACTGCGAGCTCTAGTAAGGTACACATCAATAACATGTATATCACATATACCTTTGTTCACCTTGCCATCCTTCTTATCCGCCAAATACTTGGGGCAGTTCCGCTTCCAGTGACCAGTCTGCTTGCAGTAGAAGCACTCAGTTTCAGGCTTTGGTCCAGACTTAGGTTTCTTCTCCTGAGTAGCAACTTGCTTGCTGTTCTTCTTGAAGTTCCCCTTCTTTTTCCCTTTGCCCTTTTTCTTGAAACTAGTGGTCTTGTTGACCATCAACACTTGATGCTCCTTTTTGATTTCTACCTCCGCAGCTTTTAGCATTGCGAAGAGCTCGGGAATAGTCTTATTCATCCCTTGCATATTATAGTTCATCACGAAGCTCTTGTAGCTTGGTGGCAGTGATTTGAGAATTCTGTAAATGACGCAATCATCTGGAAGATTAACTCCCAATTGAATCAAGTGATTATTATACCCAGACATTTTGAGTATATGCTCACTGACGGAACTGTTCTCCTCCATCTTGCAGCTATAGAACTTATTGGAGACTTCATATCTCTCAATCCGGGCATTTGCTTGAAATATTAACTTCAACTCCTGGAACATCTCATATGCTCCATGACGTTCAAAACGTCGTTGAAGTCCCGATTCTAAGCCGTAAAGCATGGCACACTGAACTATCGAGTAGTCATCAGCTTTGCTCTGCCAGACGTTCATAACATCTGGTGTTGCTCCAGCAGCAGGCCTGGCACCCAGCGGTGCTTCCAGGACATAATTCTTCTGTGCAGCAACGAGGATAATCCTCAAGTTACGGACCCAGTCCGTGTAATTGCTACCATCATCTTTCAACTTTGCTTTCTCAAGGAACGCATTAAAATTCAACGGAACAACAGCACGGGCCATCTATCTACAATCAACATAAACAAGCAAGATACTATCAGGGACTAAGTTCATGATAAATTTAAGTTCAATTAATCATATTACTTAAGAACTCCCACTTAGATAGACATCCCTCTAATCTTCTAAGTGATCACGTGATCCAAATCAACTAAACCATAACCGATCATCACGTGAGATGGATTAGTCTTCAATGGTGAACATTATTATGTTGATCATATCTACTATATGATTCACGCTCGACCTTTCGGTCTCCGTGTTCCGAGGCCATATCTGCATATGCTAGGCTCGTCAAGTATAACCCGAGTATTCTGCGTGTGCAAAACTGGCTTGCACCCGTTGTAGATGGACGTAGAGCTTATCACACCCGATCATCACGTGGTGTCTGGGCACGACAAACTTTGGCAACGGTGCATACTCAGGGAGAACACTTCTTGATAATTAGTGAGAGATCATCTTATAATGCTACCGTCAATCAAAGCAAGATAAGATGCATAAAAAGATAAACATCACATGCAATCAATATAAGTGATATGATATGGCCATCATCATCTTGTGCTTGTGATCTCCATCTCCGAAGCACCGTCATGATCACCATCGTCACCGGCGCGACACCTTGATCTCCATCGTAGCATCGTTGTCGTCTCGCCAATCTTATGCTTCTATGACTATCGCTATCGCTTAGTGATAAAGTAAAGCATTATAGGGTGATTGCATTGCATACAATAAAGCGACAACCATATGGCTCCTGCCAGTTGCCGATAACTCGGTTACAAAACATGATCATCTCATACAATAAAATTTAGCATCATGTCTTGACCATATCACATCACAACATGCCCTGCAAAAACAAGTTATACGTCCTCTACTTTGTTGTTGCAAGTTTTACGTGGCTGCTACGGGCTTAAGCAAGAACCAATCTTACCTACGCATCAAAACCACAACGATAGTTTGTCAAGTTGGTGCTGTTTTAACCTTCGCAAGGACCGGGCGTAGCCACACTCGGTTCAACTAAAGTTGGAGAAACTGTCACCCGCAAGCCACCTCTGTGCAAAGCACGTCGGGAGAACCAGTCTCGCGTAAGCGTACGCGTAATGTTGGTCCGGGCTGCTTCGTCCAACAATACCGCCGAACCAAAGTATGACATGCTGGTAAGCAGTATGACTTATATCGCCCACAACTCACTTGTGTTCTACTCGTGCATATAACATCAAACCATAAAACCTAGGCTCGGATGCCACTGTTGGAGAACGCAGTAATTTCAAAAAAAATCCTACGCACACACAAGATCATGGTGATGCATAGCTACGAGAGGGGAGAGTGTTGTCTACGTACCCTCGTAGACCGAAGCGGAAGCGTTGACACAATGTAGAGGAAGTAGTCATACTTCTTCCCGATCCGACCGATCCAAGCACCGTTCTCCGGCACCTCCGAGTTCTTGGCACACGTTCAGCTCGATGACGCACCCCGAGCTCTGATCCAGCAAAGCTTCAGGGAGGAGTTCCGTCAGCACGATGGCGTGGTGACGATGATGTGTTCTACTGGCGCAGGGCTTCGCCTAAGCACTGCAACGATATGACCGAGGTGGAATATGGTGGAGGGGGGCACCGCACACGGCTAAGGAACGATCACGAAGATCAACTTGTGTCCTAGGGTGCCCCCCTGCCCCCGTATATAAAGGAGCAAGGGGGGAGGCCGGCCGGCCCTATGGGGTGCGCCAAAGGGAGGGGGGATTCCTTCTCCTAGTGGGAGTAGGACTCCCCTTTCCTAGTCCAACTAGGAAGAGAGAGGGGGAAGGAAAGAGAGGGAGAGGGAGAGGGAAAGGGGGGCCGCGCCCCCCTCCTAGTCCAATTCGGACTCCCCATGGGGGGGCGCGCCACCTCCTGGGCTGCAGCCCTCTCTCTCCCCTCAGGCCCACTAAGGCCCAATACTTTCCCGGGGGGTTCCGGTAACCCCTCCGGCACTCCGGTTTTCTCCGAAATCACCCGGAACACTTCCGGTGTCCGAATATAGCCGTCCAATATATCAATCTTTATGTCTCGACCATTTCGAGACTCCTCGTCATGTCCGTGATCACATCCGGGACTCCGAACTAACTTCGGTACATCAAAAACCATAAACTCATAATATAACTGTCATCGAAACTTTAAGCGTGCGGACCCTACGGTTCGAGAACAATGTAGACATGACCAAGATACGTCTCCGGTCAATAACCAATAGCGGGACCTGGATGCCCATATTGGCTCCTACATATTCTACGAAGATCTTTATCGGTCAGACCGCATAACAACATACGTTGTTCCCTTTGTCATAGGTATGTTACTTGCTCGAGATTCGACCGTCGGTATCCAATACCTAGTTCAATCTCGTTACCGGCAAGTCTCTTTACTCGTTTTGTAATACATCATCTCACAACTAACATATTAGTTGTAATGCTTGCAAGGCTTATGTGATGTGCATTACCGAGAGGGCCCAGAGATACCTCTCCGACGATCGGAGTGACAAATCCTAATCTCGAAATACATCAACCCAACATGTACCTTTGGAGACACCTGTAGAGCACCTTTATAATCACCCAGTTACGTTGTGACGTTTGGTAGCACACAAAGTGTTCCTCTGGCACACGGGAGTTACATAATCTCATAGTCATAGGAACATGTATAAGTCATGAAGAAAGCAATAGCAACATACTAAACGATCGGGTGCTAAGCTAATGGAATGGGTCATGTCAATCAGATCATCCAACTAATGATGTGATCCCGTTAATCAAATGACAACTCTTTGTCCATGGTTAGGAAACATAACCATCTTTGATTAATGAGCTGGTCAAGTAGAGGCATACTAGTGACACTCTGTTTGTCTATGTATTCACACATGTATTATGTTTCCGGTTAATACAATTCTAGCATGAATAATAAACTTTTATCATGATGTAAGGAAATAAATAATAACTTTATTATTGCCTCTAGGGCATATTTCCTTCATCCTTATGCTAAGTACATGAAAGATATTGTTACGAATAAAAGAAAGATACCGGAAACTAAAATTTCCACCATGCTTGCTAATTATACTTTTAGAGGTGGAATACCAAAGAAACTTGGAGATCTAGGAGTACCCACTATACCATGCTCCATTAAAAGAAACTATGTTAAAACTGCTTTATGTGATCTTGGAGCCGGTGTTAGTGTTATGCCTCTCTCTTTATATGTAGACTTGATTTGAATAAGTTGACACCTACTGAAATATTTTTGGAAATGGCTGATAAATCAACTGCTATACCTGTCGGTATTTGTGAGGATGTGCCCGTTGTGGTTGCAAACGTTACTATTTTAACAAACTTTGTTATTCTTGATATTCCCGAGGACGATAGTATGTCTATTATTCTTGGAAGACCATTTTTGAATACTACAGGGCCTGTTATTGATTGCAACAAAGGTAATGTCACTTTTCATGTTAATGGTAATGAGCATACAGTACACTTTTCGAGGAAACAACCTCAAGTTCATAGTATCAACTCTATTGGAAAAATTCCATCGATTATATTTGGAGGTTTTGAATTTCCTCTTCCTACTGTCAAGAAGAAATATGATATTCTTATTATTGGGGATGTGCATATCCCTGTTGAGGTAACATAGAAATTTCTCCGGTTCCATGTTATTCGGAATGAGTTTGTTAACAAGACCTGATCAACCTTGTTAGTGGATTCCTTTTGATGATCATGAGATGGATAAAGTTAGAAAACACAACTCTCTGTACCCTCCTTTTACTTTCTGTTATTTATATTAAATAAAGTAAAAATAGTATTTTTCTATCTATTTTCTGAATTATCCGTGCAATATAAAAATACCCCGAAAATAAAAGTTCTCCAAATGCCCTGAAATTTAAATATGATTTTCTCTGGAATATTTGAGAATGCCTGGCACTGAGAACACAACAGGAGGGGCAAGCACCTGGCCACGAGGGTGGAGGGCGCGCCCTACCCCCTGGGCGTGCCCCTGCCTCATGGGCCCACGGTGGCCCTCCTCCACTTATTCCTGCACTCACACACTCCTTCTTCCTCCCACAAACACCAATATCCAGCTCAAGCACGAGTTCTAGCTCATTTTGCTACGATTTTCGATCTCCTTGCTCAAAGCGCCTCTCACAAAACTGCTTGTGGGGATTGTTCCTTGGTATGTGACTCCTCCATTGGTCCAATTAGTTTTTGTTCTAGTGCTTTATTCTTTGCAAATTTATGCTACCTAGGTGACCATGTTCTTGAGCTTGCATGTCAAATTTGTATGGTTCCAAGTAGTTTTGATGCATGATATAGGCTCTAGGCACTTGTAGGAGTAGTTGCTATCAATTTTGTTGAGTTTGGTTTACTTTTATTTGAAGTTACTAAAGATTTCAGAAATTTTTCAGAGGAAGAAATATGTTTAGAAAAATGTACCAAGGTGGCTCTTCAAGGAAACAAGAGCCCAGGCTTGCAATGCGTGATGATGATGATGAAGGAAATATGCCCTAGAGGCAATAATAAAGTTATTATTTATTTCCTTATATCATGATAAATGTTTATTATTCATGCTAGAATTGTATTAACCAGAAACATAATACATGTGTGAATACATAGACAAACAGATTGTCACTAGTATGCCTCTACTTGACTAGCTCGTTGATCAAAGATGGTTATGTTTCCTAACCATAGACACCATAGACATGAGTTGTCATTTGATTAACAGGATCACATCATTAGGAGAATGATGTGATTGACATGACCCATTCCGTTAGCTTAGACCCGATCGTTTAGTATGTTGCTATTGCTTTCTTCATGACTTATACATGTTCCTATGACTATGAGATTATGCAACTCCCGTTTACCGGAGGAACACTTTGTGTGCTACCAAACATCACAACATAACTGGGTGATTATAAAGGTGCTCTACAGGTGTCTCCAAAGGTACTTGTTGGGTTGGCGTATTTCGAGATTAGGATTTGTCACTCCGATTATCGGAGAGGTATCTCTGGGCCCTCTCGATAATGCACATCACTTAAGCCTTGCAAGCATTGCAACTAATGAGTTAGTTGCGGGATGATGTATTACAGAACGAGTAAAGATACTTGCCGGTAACAAGATTGAACTAGGTATTGAGATACCGACGATTGAATCTCGGGCAAGTAACATACCGATGACAAAGGGAACAACGTATGCTGTTATGCGGTTTAACCGATAAAGATCTTCGTAGAATATGTGGGAGCCAATATGAACATCCAAGTTCCGCTATTGGTTATTGATCGGAGACATGTCTCGGTCATGTCTACATAGTTCTCGAACCCGTAGGGTCCGCACGCTTAATGTTTCGATGATGGTTATATTATGAGTTTATATGTTTTGATGTACCGAAGGTTGTTCGGAGTCCCGGATGTGATCCCGGACATGATGAGGAGTCTCGAAATGGTCGAGACATGAAGATTGATATATTGGAAGCCTATGTTTGGATATCGGAAGTGTTCCGGGTGAAATCGGGATTTTACCGGAGTACCGGGAGGTTACCGGAACCCCCCCGGGGGCTTAATGGGCCTACATGGGCCTTAGTGGAAATAGAGGGCAGCAAGGGGAGTGTGGGGCGCGCCCCCCAAGGCCCAAACCGAATTGGTTGAGGGCAAGGGGGCCGGCCCCCTCTTTCCTTCTCCCCCTCTCCCTTTCCTTCCCGCTCTCCTACTCCTACTAGGAATAGGAGGAGTCCTACTCCTAGTGGGAGTAGGACTCCCCCTTGGCGCGCCTCTCCCTGACCGGCCGCCTCCTCCCCTTGCTCCTTTATATAACGGGGCAGGGGGCACCCCATAGACACAACAATTGATCAAGTTGATCTTTTAGCCGTGTCGGTGCCCCCCTCCACCATAGTCCACCTCGATAATACTGTAGCGGTGCTTAGGCAAAGCCCTGCGTCGGTAGAACATCAACATCGTCACCATGCCGTCGTGCTGACGAAACTCTCCCTCAACACTCGGCTGGATCGGAGTTCGAGGGACATCATCGGGTTGAATGTGTGCTGAACTCGGAGGTGCCGTGCGTTCGGTACTTGATCGGTCGGATCATGAAGACGTACGACTACATCAACCGCGTTGTGCTAACGCTTCCTCTTTCAGTCTACGAGGGTACGTGGACAACACTCTCCCCTCTCGTTGTTGTGCATCACCATGATCTTGCGTGTGCGTAGGATTTTTTTTGAAATTATTACGTTCCCCAACAGATGATCCACCAAGGGACGCTCAAGTGCGTCCCTGTGAATGTCCTTCAGAGGACTTCATGGATCGAGCGGGGATTAAGGAAGAATTTAACGCATATTTGCGTAACGCTGATCTTGTGAGCTTCGAGGAAGAAAAATGCCGTCAATACCACTATCTCACTAGTTCCTTTGTGAGGAGGTTTGAATTTTCATCTTCACGTAATTCTCAAACTGTCATGTTTGATCTTTATGAAAATTCTTACACTATGGACTTAGAGGACTTTACCACTGTTTGCAAACTTCCACAATGGGGTAGTACTAGTGAACCTCGCAAATCTGAATTTAGATATTTTCTTAATAGTATAACTGTGGGGGAATCTAGAGATATAGCACAAGCTACCATAGGGAGCATTCATTTTCCCGCTATACATTATTTTGCTCTCTTCATAGGTAGGTGCATAAATGGTAAAGATGAAGCATGTCATATGTGTGTTCCTGACCTCAGTATTCTTAGGAGTGTTGTGTTGGGAGACAAATCTTATAATTTGGGAGCCATTGTTGCACGTAGGTTGCATAATAATAGATTTAATGGAGATTTATTTGGTGGAATTTATGCAACCCGCTTAGCTGATTTTCTTGGTGTAACCATATGTAATGATGATATTGAATTGCCTCCTGCTTACCTAGACTTTAATGCTATGGTTCACCACTAGTTTGTTGAGAGGAATGAATCACCTCTCCAGTATCGCTTAATCTTTGACAGACGACGTGCTGTCCGTATTACTCTCCCTGCTCCTACCTTCTTTGATTATCAGGCAAAAGGAAGATATGTTATTACAAGAGAGGAGGCAGATGAGTACGAGAGGAGGGAGGAGGCCGCTCGTCGCCACGCTGCAGCTCAGGAGGCGATAGCCACTGCATCACAGTACGACCCCAAGTATTACTATGGATATCCGCCAGGCCAGTCGTGGCCATAGACCAACTTAGGCCAAAAACCTAAGCTTGGGGGAGTACGTATTTCTCGCCGACATTACATTCATGTTCACACACTCATTGCTAGATGTCGGTGCTCATACTTTTTCATTGTATCATCCATGCTAGTTTATTTTCTTTTTATGCTTTCTTCTTGTATGTTTGATAAACCTTAAGAAAAACCAAAAAAATTAGTTGTAGCTTTTAGCTAGTTTTAATTTCCATGCTTGTAGTAGTAATTAAAAAGAAAACCCAAAAAGATTTCTTGTTCTTCTTTTTTGCTTGTTGGGAGCTTTCCCGTGTAAATAGTTTTATTTCTTTTCTTTGGGGGTCGATAGGAGAAGACCATGATTAAATTGTTGAAGTGGCTCTTAAAGAGCCCATACTCCCTTGTCTTCTCCTGTTTATTGAATGCTTGCAGATTCCAGCTTAGTCCAATGCACATGCACTATTATTATTATCCACATTGTTCGGTCGTGCAAGTGAAAGGCAATTATGACGATATATGATGGACTGACTGAGTTGAGAAAAGCTGGTATGAACTCGACCTCTCTTGTTTTTGTAAATATGATTAGTTCATTGTTCCTGATTCAGCCTATTATGAATAAACATGTTTGCAATGACAACTAGAAATCATAGTTTCTTGCGCCATGCATGATTAGCTAGGAGCTTATAATGGTTTACCTTGCGTACCAACATGCTATTAAAATGGTTGTGATGTGGTATGATAGGGTGGTATCCTCCTGTGAATGATTTAAGTGACTTGACTTGGCACATGTTCACACATGTAGTTGAAACAAAATCAACATAGCCTTCACGATATTTATGTTCATGGTGGATTATATCCTACTCATGATTGCATTCGGTGTTGATTAATTTTAATGCATGTTCATGACTGTTGTTGCTCTCTAGCTGGTCGCTTCCCAGTCTTTTGCTAGCCTTCACCTGTACTAAGCGGGAATACTGCTTGTGCGTCCAACTCCATAAACCCCAAAGTTATTCCATATGAGTCCACCATACCTACCTATATACGGTATCTACCTGTCGTTCCAAGTAAATTTGTATGTGCCAAACTCTAAACCTTCAAATAAATATCCTATTTTGTATGCTCGAATAGCTCATGTATCAACTAGGGTTGTCCGTATCTTCCGTGTTAGGCGGGTTATTCTCACGAGGAGTGGACTCCGCTCCTCACTCACGGAAAAATGGCTGGTCACCGGGATGCCCAGTCCCATGCTTTATGCAAATCAAATCAAAATAATTGCAAACAAAAACTCCCCCTGGGACTCTTGTTAGTTGGAGGCACTCGTTGTTTCGAGCAAGCCATGGATTGATACTTGTTGGTGGAGGGTGGGGGGGTATAAACTTTACCATTCTGTTTGGGATCCTCCTATAATGTGTGTAGCATGGAAGATATCGCCATCTCTTGGTTGTTATGTTGACAATGAAAGTATACCGCTCAAAATATTATTCACCTCTATTTCAAAACCGAGCTCTGGCACCTCTACAAATCCCTGCTTCTCTCTGCAAAGGGCCTATCTATTTACTTTTATGTTGAGTCATCATCCTCTTATTAAAAAGCACCAGTTGGAGAGCACCACTGTCATTTGCATTCATTACTGTTAGTTTACATTGAGTATGACTTGACTGGATCTCTTTTACCATGAAGTACAATGTCTAGTCAGTCCTTGATCTTTAAAGGTGCTCTGCATTTATGTTTTGCGGTCTCAGAAAGGGCTAGCGAGATACCATCTTGTTATATCATATTATGATTGTTTTGAGAAAGTGTTGTCATCCGAGATTTATTATTATTGCTCGCTAGTTGATTATGCCATTGATATGGGTAAACATGAGACCTATGCATTATTGTGAATATGGTTAGTCTATAATCTTTGCTGAAAACTTGAATGCTGGCTTTAAATATTTACAACAACAAGAGCAAACAGAGTTTGTAAAAGTTTTTCTTTATCACTTTCAGTTTATCAACTGGATTGCTTGAGGACAAGCAAAGGTTTAAGCTTGGGGGAGTTGATACGTCTCCATCGTATCTACTTTTCCGAACACTTTTGCCCTTGTTTTGGACTCTAACTTGCATGATTTTAATGGAACTAACCCGGATTGACGCTGTTTTCAGCAGAATTGCCATGGTGTTATTTATGTGCAGAAACAAAGTTCTCGGAATGACCTGAAACTTCACGAAACATCTATTTGGAAATAATAAAAAATCCTTGCAAAAGATGAAGACCAGGGGGCCCACACGCTAGCCACGAGGGTGGGGGGCGCGCCCCCTACCTCTTGGGCCCCCTGGAGCTCCTCTGACCTCAACTCCAACTCTATATATTTGCTTTTGGGGAGAAAAAAAATCAGAGAGAAGGATCATCGCGTTTTACGATACGGAGCCGCCGCCAAGCCCTAAAACCTCTCGGGAGGGCTGATATGGAGTCCGTTCGGGGCTCCGGAGAGGGGAATCCGTCGCCATCGTCATCATCAACCTTCCTCCATCACCAATTTCATGATGCTCACCGCCGTGTGTGAGTAATTCCATCATAGGCTTGCTGGACAGTGATGGGTTCGATGAGATTTATCATGTAATCGAGTTAGTTTTGTTAGGGTTTGATCCCGAGTATCCACTATGTTCTGAGATTGATGTTGCTATGACTTTGCTATGCTTAATGCTTGTCACTAGGGCCCGAGTGCCATGATTTCAGATCTGAACCTATTATGTTTTCATCAATATATGAGAGTTCTTGATCTTATCTTGCAAGTCTATAGTCACCTACTATGTGTTATGATCCGGAAACCCCGAAGTGACAATAATCGGGACCACTCCCGGTGATGACCGTAGTTTGAGGAGTTCATGTATTCACTATGTGTTAATGCTTTGGTCCGATACTCTATTAAAAGGAGGCCTTAATATCCCTTAGTTTCCGCTAGGACCCCGCTGCCACGGGAGGGTAGGACAAAAGATGGCATGCAAGTTCTTTTCCATAAGCACGTATGACTATATTCGGAATACATGCCTGCATTACATTGATGAATTGGAGCTAGTTCTGTGTCACCCTATGTTATGACTGTTACATGATGAACCGCATCTGGCATAATTCTCTATCACCGATCCATTGCCTACGAGCTTTCCATATATTGTTCTTCGCTTATTTACTTTTCCGTTGCTATTGCTATCATCACTACAAAATACCAAAACCATTACTTTTGCTATCATTACCTTTTGCTACCGTTACCACTACTATCATATTACTTTGCTACTAAACACTTTGCTGCAGATATTAAGTTTCCAGGTGTGGTTGAATTGACAACTTAGCTGCTAAAACTTGAGAATATTCTTTGGCTCCCCTTGTGTCGAATCAATAAATTTGGGTTGAATACTCTACCCTCGAAAACTGTTGCGATCCCCTATACTTGTGGGTTATCACTCATCGACGCCAGCTACGGCGTGTGGGCTGTCAAGATGAAGATTATTCTCCGAACCCTTCGAGTGTGGGAGGCCATCACGGATGACGACGTCGACCAGGAGTGCGACGAAGGTGCCATGGCCGCCATAGCCCAGTCTGTGCCGGATTTCGTGCTGGTGACATTGGCGGAGTTCGAGACGGCAAGAGAGGCGTGGAACACACTCAAAGAGATGAGGATTGGAGAAGATCGCGTCACGAAGGCTCGGGCACAAGTGCTGAAGCGCCAATTTCACAAGTTGCAGATGGAGGAAACTGAATCGGTAAACGACTATGCCATGCATCTGACTACTTTGGTGGGAAAGATCCGTGCGCTTGGTGCAAAGCTCGACGAGACCGAGATTGTGGAGAAGTTTTTCAGTTCGGTGACTGATAAATTCACGTACATCATCGGCGCGCTCGAGCAGCTTTACGACATCGATGACATGACCATAACGGAAGCGATCGGACGCTTGCGGACATGGGAAGAGAATGCTCGTGGCTGTCGAAAAGGCAATGGAGGAGGAAGTGACCAACTCATGTACTCATGCGCAGATTGGGAGTCCCCAAGTAGCAAAGGAAGGCGCAACGTTGGTGAAGGCTCAAGCAACGCGAAGCGCGGCGGACAAACCGAAGAAGGCAAAGGAAAAGGCAAGCTACAAGGTCGTGGTAAGGCGGACCGATCTAAAGAGCGGAAGCCATGGAACTTGGATATGTCCGAGGTCAAGTGCTATAACTACAACGAGATGGGTCACTTTGCGAAGGATTGTCCGGAGCCTAACAGGCGGGAGATGAAAGAAAATTTGTCGAAGCAGGAAGACGAACGTCCAGGTCTTCTAATGGCCGAAGTTTGTGATCTCGTCCAAACAGCGGTTGTGAAACCAAACCGGAAGGTGCTACTTCATGAGAAGAAAGTAATACCGAAGTTATCCGGAAACCAGAATGTGTCATGGTATCTAGACACGGGTGCCAGTAACCACATGACGGGGTGCAAGGAGAAGTTCCTCGAGCTAGAATATGTTGTTTAAGGCTCGGTCAAGTTCGGTGATGGTTCAAATGTGGAGATTTGCGGGCACGGCTCTGTCCTCTTCGAGGGTCTCACAGGAGAACATCGCATACTCACCGGAGTGTACTACATCCCAAGGCTACGCAACAACATCATCTCTGTCGGGAAACTTGACGAGAATGCATGCAAGGTGGATATTGAGAACGGAGTGATGACGATCTTCGACAACCTCCAGAATGTGCCAGCCCGTGTAAATCGCACACGGAACAGGCTCTATATCCTCAACCTTGATCAATCTCAACCGGAGTGTTGGCTCGCCAAGAGTGATGATGATTCGTGGTTATGGCATGCTAGATTTGGACATGTCAACTTCTACGCCTTGAAGAAGATGTCGAAGATGGAGATGGTATCGGGGATGTCGTTTATCGACCATGTTGATCGAGTATGTGATGGGTGCTTGGTTGGAAAACAGCACCACAGGCCATTCCCTGCTCAGTCTACCTATCGCGCAAGTGATGCACTCGAGCTGCTTCATGGTGATCTTTGTGGCCCTATCACCCAGCAACTCACGGAGGAAAGAAGTACTTCTCTCTTGTGGTAGATGACTACTCGAGATACATGTTGGTTGTTCTCCTACGATCTAAAGATGAGGCGTTTGAAGCGTTTAAGAAGCTGAAGGCTGCAGCGGAGATGGAACACAAGCTGAAGGTTCGCGCTCTACGGACAGATCATGGCGGAGAGTTTACGTCGAACGAGTTCAACGACTACTGCGAGAAGATTGGCATAAAGAGGTTCCTCACGGCACCTTATACGCCGCAGCAGAATGGGGTTGTTGAAAGGCGCAATCGAACCATCGTTGACATGGCAAGGAGTTTACTCAAGAGCAAGAATCTGTCGGGGAGTTTTTGGGGAGAAGCTGTCTCGACGGCGGTCTATCTTCTCAATCGGGCTCCAACGAAGGTAGTGATCGGTAAGACTCCATATGAAGCAATTTACGGACGGAAGCCGAATGTGTCTCATCTACGGACGTTCGGGTGCGTGGCGCATGTGAAAACGGCGGAGCCGCATCTCTCAAAGCTTGCTGATCGTAGCACCAAGATAGTGTTCATCGGATACGAGAGGAGTTCCGGCACCAAGGCATACCGCTTCTACGATCCACGAACCAAGCGTCTACGGATTTCACGCGGCGTCGTGTTTGAAGAAAACCAAGCGTGGAATTGGAGCGCAGCAGCCGACGATGCTCCAAACAGTAACATATTCACAGTTGAATTTCCAACTGATGATGATGCAGGGGAGGACGTCCAGGTGGTTGGCAAGACGCCCAACCAAGGTGACCACAATGGTAGTGATCATCATGGTGCCGACACCAATGACGATTCGCATGGGTCGCAAGGTGATAGTGACAACGACGCGCAAGACACGGGTAGAGATCTCGACAACGAGGCGCATAGTGACGACGACAATCAAGATGATAGTCACGGTCACAACGACTATGTCAACGACGTGGATGTCGACGACGCGGATGCCAACGACCCGGCATCTACCACGGCCGAGACTCAACCGTCTTCCTCAAGTGCATCGACGCTGACACAATTTGTGTCGCCTCCTTCGCAAGCCACAATGGATTCTTCCGGGCCTCGTCACTACAAGACCTTCAGGAAAGTCTACAAGTACGCAAAGCCAGTTACGATTGAGTACTCCGATTTGTATTTACTCAGAGTTGAGGAGCCAGCGAACTTCGTAGAGGCGAGCAAAAATTCAAGTTGGATGCACGCCATGGATGAGGAGATGAAGGCGATCGAGAGCAATGGCACGTGGACTTTGGTAACCCGACCTCCGAACCAAAAGGCCATAGGTTTGAAGTGGGTTAACAAGTTAAAGATGGACACGAAGGGTGCCATTGTGAAGTACAAGGCAAGACTCGTTCCAAAGGGCTATGTACAACGTCAAGGAGTTGACTATGAGGAGGTGTTTGCACCGGTTGCTCGAATCGAGACGGTGAGAGTGCTCCTAGCTTTGACAGCACAAGAGGATTGGAAGGTTCATCATATGGATGTGAAATCCGCTTTCCTCAACGGCGATCTCACAAAAGAAGTGTACGTGGAACAACACCTCAGCTACGAGAAGAAATGCAAAGAAGGGAAAATTTACAAGCTCGAGAAGGCACTTTACGGGCTGAAGCAAGCGCCAAGAGCTTGGAACTCAAAGTTAAACAGAAGTTTGGTCTCGCTCAGATTCAAAAGATGTCTTCAAGAGAATGCAAAAGACAGTCTATAAAGCATGGAAGAACAGATGAAGGTTGAAAAAGACGCAACCAAGGAGGAGCATTAGCGTCAAGCTATGGATGAGCCGACAATAGCAAAGTCGGTGACTGGAATGCTACAAGAAATGACAGAAGCAATGCCGAAGCTAAAGACTACGAGTAGCAGCAGTCGCATTTGGGATCCATGTCAAGGAAGTAAGGACATCGTGATTAGGGGGTGAATATTAGAGTAATCACGTGTCTGCCATGTAAGTATACGTGTCCATGTGGTATACGTGTTCCTACTCGGTTTGGGTTAGGTATAGCCTAGCAGTTCTTCTGGTAGTATATATACGTGTATACCCCCGTGTAAACGATAACGAGTTCAGAGCAATAAAGAGAATATCAGGCTCGAGACGAGCCTGTAGCGATCCACCGATTTGGTGCCTCGTATCTGTTCCGTCGAGACTGTTGAAGTTAGCTATCCACGTATACGTGCATGTGCTGCGGTTAAGGAATTGATCAAGCTGCTTGCATGGTTGGTTGGCTAGCTTTGCACATACGTACGTGTATTTGTCCTTGGTAATTTGGTCTAGCGATCAAAAGCCAACAGCGGCATGGTGCCCCTCCCCTACTCCGGCGGAGGGTCTAGGCTAGAAGGAAGCCTGGCCCATCATAGACCTCACCAAGGAAGGCATTTAGGCCAGCCGCAGCCGCCGGAGATGCTTCGATTCGGCGGCGGCCGAAAGTGTCGGCGGCTATGGACGAAGATCCGACAAGGCAGGTAGTGGGGGACCGGGGGG
>NC_041392.1:46468321-46469707 GCF_002162155.2 Triticum dicoccoides
TCAGGCGGGCGGGCGGCGGCGGTGATTTGGTGCGAATACGACCGGCGACGGCTGGTCGCGTGGAAGACAAATGAACGACAGTTGGGCAATTGGCGGACGGTTGCGTTTTTATATTTTCTAGAGGTGAAGATGCAAATTTGCACCATGAAGTATCGTAGTTTACATTTCTCGGAGGGACGTGGAATTTCTACACCCAGGAGCAAATGCTCCTGGTGTGAACGGTAAAATCAAATAAATTAAAAAATAATTTAAAAAATTCTCAAATTTATTTGTGCCATACTTTTACAAATGTTTGTTGTGCCTGCAAAATTTTATTGCAAAATCACATTGGTGGAAGGCGTGGTAAAAAAAACAAAATTAATGCTCTGAAAATGTTACTTATAAAAGCATTTTAGAGCTCTGATTTTATTTTTTTTGGCACAGCTTTCATCAATGTGATTTCACAATGAAATTTTACTTGCAAAACAAACATTTGTGAAAGTATGTCACAAAAAAAATCAGAATTTTTTAAACATTTTTCCTATTTTTTTCTATTTTACTATTCATACCAGGAGCATTTGCTCCTGGATGTAGAAAAGTACTTCCGCTCTCAGAGGTGAAGATGTAACTCTTTTACATCTACGCCATCTATTATGAAGGTGTTTTGGGGCCTGTTTTTGCATATACATTTTCTATTGAAGATGTTCTAAACGGATCAGCTTTTGTTAAAAAGCACATGAAACTAATGCATGCATGGCAATCACCATACTGTTTTTGTACAGTA
Source organism: Triticum dicoccoides (assembly GCF_002162155.2). Lineage (NCBI taxonomy): Eukaryota > Viridiplantae > Streptophyta > Magnoliopsida > Poales > Poaceae > Triticum > Triticum dicoccoides. The sequence continues at coordinate 46,469,085 of NC_041392.1, forward strand.
TGGGAAGCGGATTAAGAGTACTCGGCGACGCACCTCTCCGAAATCACGTCGGCCCACCCGCTCTCTTGGGATTTGTGTAACTGAGGAGGAAATGATTGTTGCGTGTGAATACGCAACCCAGGCGTACAAGGCAACAGTAGGTACCTGTGCTTCGGCATTTATTATCTCTACTCCTAATGGAGCAGTTGGTAGTCTCCGCCGGTTAATTTTCGTCCCACCTTTCCTAATTTTTTTGGTACTTCGTCCCACCTTCGGCTTTCCACCGTTCCCCCGCATCTTACCTCCCAACCGATAAAAAAAACGTCAAGATACAACTACGCCAATCTGAACCGCGCCGGTTCACAGCTAGAAAAAAGACCTAAAACGAACTAACACGGTTAACCTACGAAATTACGCCAGACGCTCGCACCCTCGTGCCCTCGATGCACTTGCCCGCACGAATAGCCGCCTTCATTCGTTCCTACGTCGCTCAATCCCCTCGCAGCCGCCGCCGATCCCCTCCCCTATCTCCCTCCCTCAAACGCCGCCGCCCGTCGCTGCCGCCCCCGCCACCTCCAGCCGCGGCCGTCGCGCCCACCTCCAGCCGCGGCCCCCGCCCCACCTCGGCCGGTTCACAGCTAGAA
>NC_041392.1:46471715-46513566 GCF_002162155.2 Triticum dicoccoides
CGCCCCACCTCCAGCTCGACTCCACGATCCCCTTCCTATCGATCGCCCACGCCCCCACCGCTTCGCATCTGATCGCCACCAGCGCCCGTGCTTTTCTGGCCGCCGGCCGCCATGCCGGACCTTTGCGTTGCGTTCCTCCGCGCGAGGCCGCCGCCGCTGCAGCAGCTCTCTCGGATCCAACACGAAGCTTGCGACGAAGGGCTTGGAGTTGGCCGTGAGTGCTCGAGGTGAAGTGGCGGCATGAGTTTCTGTAGGGGGGGGAGGGGCGCACATTAGGGAAGTCAGCGGCCGGATCCGAGCGCGGATGAGGCCAGGTTGCCACTTGGGGCCCATGTCGGTCAGATCCAGGCAACACATGGGAGTCGGCGTGGCGGCAGGGTAGTGCCGAGGCAGGAAGGAGGCACGGGACGACACATCGGCGGGTCGTGGTGCACTGCACGAGATGAGTGACATGATGTAAACAACGCTGTAGGCATTGATGCCACACATGCGTCATTTTCTACTGCCGATACTGATTCTTGAGGGCTACTGGCACTGCCGCCGGGTATGAGCAGGAACTGCCTCCATTGAGAACTCTGGGTACTGCCGCTGCCGACGACCATCGAGCACCGAGTTGGAACTGCCACCATCAAGGATGACAGGCCGCCATTGAGGTTGATTGTTTTGGCGGCGCCTTCCCACTACCAGTCTGCACCATCACTGTTGTATTCTGAGCAGCCGGAGAACCCCTACGGTTGCAAGATTCCTGTAACTTGTATTTGAGATGCATGTCCTAATCGTCTTGGTTGTGGTCAGGTGTGGTATGCAGGAATCCGTCAGAAGAATGTGGCACATAATAATAGTTTCATCATCGCATCTTCATGCTACTTCCAGTTAAGTAAGCTTACTTCTCCTTTTGATCTGTAGTTCATTTCTATTATCGGAAGCGATCTTAACTAAAATAAAATTCATGTGGTTTCTTAGCATTTTCTATCTCAAACTTTGCATCATTATGTCAGGTGCTAGAAAAATAAATGCCCGAGACATGTTTTAAGGAATTCAAAGACGAGTTCCCTTTGAAGAGCAAGCAATCATAGTACGGAGCAAGATGATTCGAAATAGAGGTTCCCATAATTAGAGGCAATTGAATCATATATGATGATTAGCCTAATGTGCTGCTATAACATTTAAAACATTTTTTTGACCTGGGAGCAATCAGCAAACTCTGACCTCTTTGTAATGTTTGATTACCATTTATGTAGGGCTCTGTACTGCAGGACAACATATTCACTATCAATATATGGTCTATTTCCAATATAAGGTGTATGTCAAGTTATACACTGACTACAGAAAGTGAGTGTGAGTGGTAATGTCACTCTATCATGGTAGACTGGAAATTAAAGATTGTAACTTGATAGCATCTGGATAAATGTTAATAAAAATTGTAGCAAAATAAAAAGGTTAAGTCTGCTGGTTCGAATAAGCAGTCACCTGGTTCGAACAGGTGATGCTCGACGACGAACATCTGCTCGAGGACACCCTGCTCGACGATGCTCCTCTTCGCTAGCATCTCCATTGCATGGTGAGCTTCCCCTCTCTCCTCCCTTTAAATTTGGAGTACTGCTTGGGTACAGATTAGGAGTAGGGTTCAGTTTATTTGTATGAGTGGGTACAGATTATGAGTACGAGATGTAGTCGTAGGCACAGTTTTAGTAAAATTTCAGTAACTTCAATTATCCTGCTTGAAGTACTTTGAAAATATACTCAAAAAATGTACTGTTTGTACTGCTGATCTTGCAGATAGGGGGAGAGTTCTTGTACTCAGAGCAGCTGTTGATCTGCAGCAACTCTAGAAGTAGGATTTAGGATAATCATAGTTTCAGTTTGCCAAGCAGGGAGTATAATTTAACTGGAAATCAACCAACTATTGCTTTGAACTGGAGTATAATTACCGAAGCGGGTCGAAGTGGGACGATGTGGTTCGGTGGTCAACGGCGGCTGCGCGGGATGCAGTATGGTATGGCTTGAGCATCTCGAGGAGGGGCTCTCTCCGCAAGGCATCCTCTACGCCAGTACGTTCTCTGATCCGAACCTTCTTCTCTTCGCTCATGCACGCACCAACGCAGCTGACCTGTCGTTGACCAGCGGCGGAGGTGTTCGAGTAGTCTGTCCCGGGGCTGCGCGTGGAGCACGTCGACGTCTCCGTCTTGCCATTGCTCAGCACCGCCCTGCCGGCTGGGGTTCTTATTTGCCATCGAGGCCTTCCGCAACTGGGACCATGGTGCCTGATAGCTTCCTCTCCGGCTGGATCGGCAGTCTATCCACCCAGTAAATTTTTTCTCTTCTCTTAAATTTCTATGTTTCTTTGTCTGATTCTCAATAAAGAGCTCAAACTCGAGATGAGTTTTTGGTTATGACCTGGCCTATTTTGTTGATCTGCCGCTGGTTAACATGTTCAAGAACAAGAGGGTCCTCATGGAGAGTATCCACAAGTCCGAGGCTGAGAAGGAAAGAGAGAAGACCCTCTCTGACCAGTTTGAGGCTTCAGTTTGAGGCCAAGCGTGCTAAGAGCAAGGCTAGCTAGCAGGGAGAGGAATATTGCGAGGAGGCAGGAGAGATTGGCTCAGGTAAGATGACTTTCACTTGAGCCCTGTCTATTTCCTCACATAGTTTGATTTGTGCTGCATTATATTGGTACTGAAATACATAATGCGTGCACATGTCTTCTGTTGGATGTTTCAGAGATGCTTATGCAGGGTTTCTTTAATCATTTTGGTTCATGGTACCAGCTAATGAAATTTACGTGCTCTGATGATGAATTCGTGCCATGTCGAGTTGGATTGGCGGTGGCGTATTTTTCCTCTTGTAGTCAAATTAGTGAGATGCTTCGTTCTCTTCTTTATGTGAACGTACATGTATGACCAGTGTAATTAGGTGCAGTAGTTTTGGTCAATGTCAAAGCAGAAGAGAGCTACATGTATGACCAGTATTGAATCACGGCGAGAGAGTAATGTAGCTTCGTCCCTCCCTGATGCTGCTAATGCAAGATGCATAGGAATCTTATTCAATATCAAAAATTGACATACCGTGCAATCATGTCTAATGTCTTTCATTAAATCTCCGTGGAGGTGCCGGCCGGCTGGTACATATGTCAGTGCATCATCTATCTCAGACTCTCAGTCACAGCTATCTAATTGGTGTATATTCATCTCCAATTACAGCCTCATAATTTTTTGGACATTCATTTACAGCCCGATCTACTTGGATGTGCAGACCTGGGAGTTGGAACAATTCACCAAGAGAAGCCAGTTCGTGTATAACAGAATGGGTGAGGAGTAAAGGCGTGTCATATTCCATATTTTCATTCAGATTTCAGAGAACGCGACAGTAATTTTTGATATTTTACTCTATAGGTGGAATTTATCATGAGATCCTACCCAAATCCGAGTACTTCTCCAAGGCACTGTACACCTTCCATTTCGCTCAAAACAATCTCTCTGTAGGCTACTTCACCAATAAGACTACCAAACATATTGAGGCCTATGACCCCAATCCGAAGGAGCGGTTCACTGTGGCAATGCAGGTACAATTCAAGCTAATTTGCTGACAATCTCGCTCACAACCAAGGAAAATTTAGTTCTTGACACAATTAACATTACATGATCTGTGCTGGCTATAGTTTATTCCTGCTTGCTTCGAAGTCTTTGTTCATGGAAAGAATTTATAATTTTATCTCTGTCCAGTCATCTGTCTAATTTCCTGAAAGTTGTTAGTCTGTCGGATGCATTTATTTTCCTAGATGCCCCGAGAAGAGGTAGTAGTGGTGGTGCGGGCGCGCCGTGGGCGAGGTGGGCTTCGGGTGTAGCGGCGGGTGCGGCTGCCCCATCGATGGCAGCGTGATGCCCCCCACCGTCGGGCCCACACCACCGGACATTGGCGGTGACCGGAGACTGTCGCGATGATTGTTGGTCGGTTGCGGAGCTTGCAACACGAGCTGGTAGCGCCAGCGTTGGCGAGAGAGTGAGGTGTCCCCAGTGCGGTAGGCGGGGGAAAGCTTAAGGCGACCAGTGCCCTCCGGTCCTCGTCGCTGCACGTCGAGGTCAAGTCTGAGGCTGCAAGCTGATGCATCCACAGACATCATCGTCGACTGCATCTTCAACCTCCGGATGCCGCTTCCGTACACTGCTTCGTCAACCTCAGCCGTGACCCTTCCTCCCGGTCGCCGTGTTTAATATCCTATTCGTCGGCCGCCTATCTCGAGCACCGCGAGCGGAGGTGGATGCCCTGACTGCCAATCACCAAGGTGAGCTCCAATTTTTGTTGATGTGCAGTTTGTTTGTCGGACGCCACCTAAGCTATGAAGTTCTACACAATGTGAACTGTTTGTTGTGAGCTCTGTAGTGTTGTGTCCTTTAAAAGTGGGCATGTTAGGCTTGTTGTAGACAGTGCTATGCTTGTTGCTAGTGATTGATTGCTAGATGTGCTATGATTGTTACAGACAGTGGGAATGGTAAGTACTGACGAATTTTGATTCAGTTGGTTAGTTACTATAAGCAAGAACACGCTATAAGCGCCAAAATGCTAGAGAGAAAAGTTCAAGAGCCAAGAACACAACAGGGTCGTTGACTTGGTAAGCCTCTTTGATGTAATAAATTGGTGTTGGTGGGTCCATGTGGCTGGAGAACCCTTTTTCTCCAAAACGTCGGCACTGCCGTGCTCATCGTACACGCCGGCATGGTGGTGCTCAACTTATGGGAGTAGCCCACGCAACCACCGCCTCTTGGGACATCTAAATAATCACATTTTGCTGATATTTTTCTTCTAATTGATGATTGATTCAATTTGCACGGAGCAATTCTGGAGGAAATAGTACAAGCTAACTCTAAATCATTTCTTAGCTGGTCAACCATGTAATTAGAAAGCACAAATAAGCTACCAAAATGATATAGCTTGGTAGAGAAGTTTGGAATATTAACCTCCTGGTTTAGTTACCCAGGCAATGGAGATCCCACACAATTTTTTGAACTCCCATGCAAATTATTATGACAAGTTGCTTGGTATCTGACAATCTGCTTGTCCTTCTGCTATGCATTTTCAGAAACTCCGCGGAAAGCTGCTGCAGATAGGTGTTATGCTGGTATATTCTTTCTGTAGCCTTTGTTCAGGTAAATCAGACCAAGACTTGGAGACTATAGATAGCCACTCTTTTTTTACCAACCTTTGTTTTTGTTAATAATGAGTCTGACAATGAAGTGACTACATCTCCATCTTTTCACCTTTGTTTCTACTGGGCTTCTCAAAGGTCCATTCCTGTAATATTTTGGAGGACATCTCCCATTACAATCGTTGGGGGTTTTCAATTTATGAGTAAGGCACGCGAAGCTCCCTTACAAACTTGACAAATCGTACTTCGGAATCATTGCATTTTTCTTCATCGGCTTCGTCACATCAAACACGTAAGCAAAAGGCAATATATATACTACTGGACCCTGAAGCCCCAAATCATCTTCTGTTTTCTATGTACTCCCATGATTATTTAGCAAATGCCAAAATAGTGTTTCTTTCATGCGTACATCGTTTCGTTTGGAGTTTTGCCCACTTGATCTGAATATGAGGAAGGACAAATATCTTGTAGCAGATCAGATTCAGGTCATGTCATGATTCCTTAAGGGCCTCATTACTGGTGGTGTTTCTTTCTTCCATGGTGATTCCTATTTTTCATAGTTGTACTAGCAGGATTATCATAACAACTAAGCAAATGCCTAGCTGGAAATTTGAGAGGCGTGTGATCAGGTGTCAATACTTAAAGAAAGAGCCTTTAGTTTTTCTTAATCAGAATGCAGAAATTTAAGCGTGTAGATCTTTGATGAAAACATAATTAAGATATTGCTGAGGTAATCTCATGTTACCTTTGTATTATGTTAGCCTACTAATTTACTATATCCAGGTCATAATATTGTTGCTATTTTCATGAACTACGTAATGGTTAATGACACAACTCAATGAACTAAGTATTGAGAGCATGGGCTGTTGCGGTGGACCGGTGGTAACGACAAGCTCAGAGGGTTTTGCCACTGTGATCATGTTGGTCGTGCTAGCACTGACAACGTAGAGTATACAATATACTGCTGGGACCAGTGACACTTATTCTACTTCCTTAACAGCGGGCAAATTGGTAATTTTTGGTCGATATAGCAAGTTTGAGAAGACCCAATTTTGTTATACTATGTAAGTTGATACACTTTTTATATGTTCGATTGGTGATATTGGAAATAGCTAAGCTTACTGGTGTGATCCATCTAAGAAAATCTCACACAATGACATAAACCTATATCTAGAATGATACGAGGACTGTGAAATAAGAAGGATGTGATGCTACTATGTTCTGGTGGATTGTAAGATGGCATTTGAGGATTTACTAAGTATTTAATGATTGGAAACATTACTCTTGGTATGTTTATAGGCGAGGCTGCTGGCGCCTTGCATGGATTTCTTTCTTCTTTCTTTCCAGCTCCCTGTAACTGTTTTCTTCTACCGCTTCATAAGTGAAAATCAGCAATCTGCTGCTTTTTCATCAAGAAAAACTCTTGATATGTTTTATTTTTCAGGTCTTGCATACTGTTGTCGGTAATATGTTAGCAAAAGTTCAATGATATTTGTTTAAAGCGAGAATTCTTCACCGTGTTTTAACTTTTACATGCCCTAAAGATAGAAACATCTAATCTTATGAATTTGAATTTGCGCTTCAAGAAAACTTGAATTGACTTGTCCACGACGATTATTTCCAAGTACATCAGTTCAAGGCAGGGGGTTGGCGGGTTCAACTAGGGGCTGCGAGGGTCATCAGATCAGTATGTTCGCGGGTATGGGACGGGCCCACACCAACATCGGCGTTGCAGTGGCGAGCGACAAGGGGCGAAGCTGAGCAGGAGTTGTTGCCCGTGTCAACCCGCGACCGCTATAGCACGATGTGGAGGGCAACTCCTCCTTGTCCCCCTCCACCTCGAGAACGAAGGCATCCCAGTCATCCTCTTTGCCGGATCTGTCACCTCTGGCATCGTCGATGTCGACATTGGGACAGAGAGGGGGAGGGGAATGGACGTGGAGTGGAGGTGAATCGATGGAGTGCGGATTGAAAGTGAAGTGGACTTAGGGTTTGCTTCGGGTGGGGATTTTAGTGGGGACAAAGTGGGGTCGACGCGGGCTAGCATGGGCCAGGCTAATGTGGCGGACGCGGCCTTCCTATATCTGCCCCAGATTTTGGTTAGATGTGATGGGTGCGTGACAACCCATGCCTATAGGGTTGTTATGAGTCATCAGTCTGCGTCGGTTTTTCTGACCGGTTAGTGACTGGGCCTTTCGACCGGGCGTATAGGGGCGGTTTTTGGTGCTCGGATGTAGATGCTCTCTATTGTGGCGTAGTGAAGGTGGTCGGATGACGGGTGAAGAAAAAGACAAACATTTGGAGGAAGACCAGCGACAATCGAGCTCGACTAAAACACACATTTCTTTTTAGTTAATTGCAAAGGCACTCCCTTCAAATTTCCATGCATTGTGACCATACGAATATATTTTACTTCTATTATCACTATATTCAAAATAATATTAATTTAGGAAATTACCGAGATTTGTCTGGCTATTATTTCTTTATGCTCTGGTGGAATGGTAAAGAATTACTTCATCCGGTTTGTATGATGGGTATTCTCTGTTAGACATTTTAATCCCTTTGACGTGAAGTATTTTTGCTAACTGCATATATTGCTTGTGCATAATGGGTATGAGTTCAGGTCCTTCAGGAAGATGTTTTTATTATACTTGCTCGAATTTCATGCCAGTGAAGATAAAAACAAAATTTCTGATATTGTGCGAGATTTCTTAAGTGCATAAAATAGTAGATCTTAATTTGTAACAATTTTTTAGAAGGTCAAATTTCCTTTTTGCTATCAATTAACATTGCAAGTGAAGTGGATTTAAATTGTTACTCGATTGGGCCCATGATATCTATTCTCTACACATGAAATTTAACATGCTTTATATTTACATAGCTCCAGCAAAATATTTCAAAAGCCCATGGCAACGCACGGGCATTCTATTATAATAACAGAGGATGGTGCTTGCAGTTGTTGTGGGTGCTGATGGTTCCCCTGTCTTGGTTTCTTGGAATGGTGATTCAAGAAGGGACACCATCGTGTGGATGGACCATAGGGCTCTTGACCAAGTCGAGTGAATTAATTCTCACAGTTCACCGGTATTGCAATTTTATGGTGGGAGTGTCTCCCCAGAATACAGATAAATAGTTTTGAATTATTTCGTAAGATCGGTAGACAACATTTGTTGTGTATTTTATAGTTACCGGCGTTGATTGTATCGTATTGATTTACCTTTTAAAACATTTATGGGTAAAGGAAAATCTACAAAAATCTTGGTTTATGTTATATAGGTGAGTTTCAACTCACAACCTCTCTAAGCTTGTAATAAGCTATGAGCTGAATTTCTAACAAGTTTGCTTCATTCTTTTTTTTCTAGGGAAACTGGTGATGAAACCCGCAGCTTATCACACATGAGCAGTGGAGGGAGTTAAAATCGTGTGGTATGAAACCATGTGGAAGGGGTGAAGTCTTTTGGGCAGAAAGTTTGGGAGACCTTTATGAAGAGAGCTACGCAAAAACAGGTTGAATGCTTATCCATTTCTCCTTTTTTTCACTAAAGGTGATGTATCATTTGTAGTTCTTAATTTTCTAATACGCCATTCTATGCAACTCAAATAGGACACTCGATTGTGTTTCCTCGTCATCCTCTATGTTCTGGTTTGACACCTACTTCTGCAAAGGCAAGCAAATCAGTTTTGCAGTTCATTTAATGTGACACTATTTAAGCTATTAACGCAAAGTGTTTTCATGAGTGAACAAAGATACAATCGATTACCTAAGTGCTTTCTTTGTAGTTTTTTATGTTAGAAGTAAGAGAATAAATGTCTGTGCTGTTAATTTCTAGTATTTCATTTTGTAATGGCGTTTACCTCCAATGTTTAGGAGTTAGGCTTGCTTCCCGGGACTCTTGTTGGGACTTCCCTTATGATGCTTATGCCGGGTGTCTTGGAGTCATGGAAAGTGTGCCAAATGCAGAGTTTAAAGTTGAAAGTAGGTGCCGGTTCCCCTATGTTTTTCTAAAGAAACTATGACTCCTTCTAAAGCTTCACATTTATTTATGTGAAACATTTGTCCCAAAAAAAGACGTAAAAACTTGTGTATTGATGCATTACAACAACAACAACAAAGCCTTTAGTCCCAAACAAGTTGGGGTAGGCTAGAGGTGAAACCCATAAGATCTCGCAACCAACTCATGGCTCTGGCACATGGATAGCAAGCTTCCACGCACCCCTGTCCATAGCTAGCTCTTTGTCGATACTCCAATCCTTGTATTGATGCATTGATAGAGAAAAATAATATGTACAAGCCTAAGATAGGTACACAATGCACAAGATTATGTGGAGCATTTTTTTCTGCGGTATTTGAGGAAGAAGCAATATTCCATTGCATGGTCTTGGTTTGCGGAACATTTACATGCCACATGGCTTTTTCAAAGAATAAGCTATTTATCCCTGGTGTTGGTGAACTATTTTTGTCTGGTGTAGTTTCCTTCATATATTTTACTTCCTTGCCAACGTCTCTATTAATTTTTGTATGTGGTTTGCTCTCCGCGATCATATGTTGGCTATGTTAAGTTAATGCTTTTATTTCTTGAAATTTTAGTGCTTATCTTTTCATTGCACATCCAGCGATGATACCTGAGTTTTGGCTCAAGGAATGTGGCCAAAGTGCAACTGGCGCTTTACTTGATTACATTGCTTAAAACCATATTGCGGCTCCCTTTTCTTGCTAATCAAGCTGCTTCTGAAAGTAAGTTGCATGTTTCTCCCAATGTAGATTGCCTTTTTTCTGACATGATGTAGATTACCTTTGAGGGTGTACCGTGTAAAGGTGTATACTATTCATCTCAAATTATCCAGGTGTGTCCATTTATGAGTTGATGAAGAAGACATTGCTTTTGATGTCACATGAACAAAGTATGCCTTTTTCTTTCTGCCTTGAGTCAAAACACCCATGTCCTTCCAGATTTTCATGGAAATCGGTTAGAGTTAATCTATGCTTAACCAAGAATGTTGGCTATCTAGATCTTTTTTCTTTGTACATTATGTGATACCAAAAATGGTATGTCTGTTTTAATTAGATTATACAGCTATGAGCGCACACCACGCCCTCCGTTTCTAAATATTTGTCTTTTTAGAGATTTCAAATGGACTACCACATACGGATGTATATAGACATATTTTAGAGTGTAGATTCACTCATTTTTCTCCGTATGTAGTCACTTGTTGAAATCTCTAGAAAGACAAATATTTAGGAACAGAGGTAGTATAACACAAAGATCTCAGAACTGTTCAACCAGACTTCTTTTCCTGTCATGAATCTCAATCGTCATTTATGTAAAATTAACATGCCCTTGACATATACATTGTGGTCCGAGTGATTATAGCCAGTTTCACCATTGTTCAGTTTACAACGTTATGATATTGCAGATAATTATGGTGATGTTGTCCATAGGATTTCTTGTGCTTCAAATTTTGTTGATCGAAAGCGGAGTAAGGAGCCCATCTTTCATGGAATCATCTACAACGATGCACGACTGGATCGAATTGAAGAGCAAATATATTTTGGCGAGGAAGGACAAATGTTGATTAGTTTCATTTTAATTAGGCTTCATCTTTGTTGCAGTCAGTTGATTTCAGAAATTATTACATTCAGATTACTTGAAGATAGACAAAAGCCTGAATTCTTATTAGCTGGTGGTTGAGCCATACAAACGTTGTTCTAATTTCTACAAGGCAAGTCAAGATTGACTTTCAAAACTAAGGATTATGCAGCCATAATCTGACATTAAATTAATTGAATTAGAGAATTGGAGGCTGGAGAAGTCGGTTGCACAGGGCAAAAAAGAAACAGAATTGGCTCATAGTCTGGGGAAATATGATGGGCGAGCAGGTGTGTTGGGCACTCGTCAATGCGAGGCGTCGCTGATCAACATACTAACACCCTGCTTTAGACCTGGCGTATCCAACTAGATGTGCATGCTTAGCAACCTCAAAGAGTCTGTTGGAGACACATTTGTGCATACCGGCGATGGCTCATGCGTCCTTTCACTTAATTAGAATTTTCTTCTTAATGATACGACTGCTGTTAGTTATTTTTGGATTCGAATTTAATTTGTGTGGAGTTCCTTAATGCACAATATGACAGATTAACTTGTTGTTTCAGTTCAGTTCGTAGGCGTAGCTTTCTCATTTGGTATGTGGTATACAATGTACTTTATCAATATGGTGACTTTTTGATAGTTGTGATGTTACCACTTCTGCATTTACTATGTCGTATATAATCTATCTGTATGATAATGGTTGTCATCTTGATTCTTGGATCCAAATCAAACGACACATGTGACAGCCGTGGCAGCCTCGGCCCGTGGTGGTCGAAAGGGCGCGCAACATGGAGGCATGGAGGTGAGGCAGGAGAGGTCGTGGTCAGACTGGTACTGCACTGAGTGTAGAGGAGTTTGGTGTATACGGTAATTCTTCCTACGTTGTTGTTATTGATTGATGGTGAATCTAAAAGGATGGAGAAGAAAACCCTAAAAATTTGCGTGTGGATGTGAAAGGTTGGGTTTGTGAGCTAGGTGTGCCATTGATGTCAGTGGCGAAGTTGGATCAGGAAAGAAGAAGACCATGAGTGATTTAACGGTAAATAAGAAATCAATAATGCTGCTTGATGTGCATGATGATGTTCATATGATTGATGTTGAGCCTATACAATATGTACCACACCCGTTGCAACGCACGGGCAAATTGAATCTATTATGCTAACTTTTATGCCATGTTATTATAAGTATTTATGCCATCTTCTTTAGCAAACAGGTTAGTAGAAATTCTCTTTTCTCGCCTTTCTTATTACATGGACTCAACTAACAATGTGGCAATAGGTTCTATCACTCGGGTAAAGAGCGCACACAGCTGGACGTCGTATATTCCTTTAATCTAGGTAACCTACAACTTGGTCAATTCCAATTCCAATTCCAATTTATTTTTGTTATCACTACATTTTTTATATTATTAATTGAAATTATTGCAGGAATATGTCTAGCTATTTTTTTTTCATTTTATGCTTTGGTGGAATGGTAAAGAATTGGTTAAGCCGGTTTGCGCGGTGAGTATTGTCCGTTAGATGTTTTAAGACCTTCGGCGTGAAATTTTCATATTAACTACATATATTGTTTGTGCAGGATGAGTATGAGTTGAGGAAGCAATTTTTTATTATACTTGTTAAAACATCATGGGAATGAAACTAAAGGCAACTTTCATGATATTGATAGTTTTGTAATAGATGTTAAGGTCGAACATCGTTACATGGACATGTCGTTAATCTTTTTTTATCAATTTACATTGCAAAAATGAATTTCAATTATTCAATAATTGTGTTTGTGTTATATTATTTGTATGTGTGGTATTCAATATGTAACTCTTGCAAACTATTTTAAGAGCCCGTGGCAACGCACGGGCACTCTACTAGTATACAGTGTATGTCTGTTGTCTCACATGTGAGCTTGCTCGCCTGAAGCGGAGTGGAGCAAGTTCATGGCCGTGGTAGGGACCGGGTCAGGGCAGGCGCTGGCCATACGCAAGCCGAGATCAAGGACGCTGGCCACGGCCATGACGCAAGCCCAGGTCAAGGACGCCGGCCACGGCTAGGATGCACAGGACCTCAAACATGGATAGCACGACCTACACGACACTGTTTGAGGAGAAGCACGACCATGCCGAGCTTGGCGGCGACCGGGATGACCAGGACGTGAACGACGATTATGCAAGCTTGATGACGACGGGACGACTAGGATGGAACGATGTACAGGCGGCCACCTCATGTCGTGCTAGGAAGTGATGCCGGCGGCGATATTGTCGCTGGCCGTGGTCACGAAGAACATGCAGTCGGCGCCCAAAGTAGACGCGGTGCGCAGAACGTGGCAAACACATACGAGAGCTACCTTGATTTCCTCGTCATGGTGGCATAGGTTTCCTCCTGGTTTTCTTCTCACAGGTTGTGGCTGGCCGCTAGAACGCATGAGATGATGTCGGTGGCCAGGGCCAACATGGTGTCACCGGCAGTGGCTGCGGAGGACCCGGCAAGCTCGGACGACGGTCAGGGCTGACATGGTCTTCCTAATTCCTATGGGCTTGGTTCCAAGTAGCAAGAATAAGTGGGGAAGAAGTAGAAGGGGTAGGAGCTGTACAAGAGGATTCAGGGGAAGAACAGATGGGAAGAATGGGTGTCGTGGGAAGGTCAGTACATTTAATATCAGCATAGATACATGAAAGCTTATGAGAGATACATGTCGCACAAATTTGTAATACAGACTGGCTACTATAGAAGATGCGACTCCCGATGCCAGTGAATGAGTTAGATTTCGGTGAACGGAGTCGCCGAGTGCTCCTATGCACTTTCGTACAGTATGTCTCTATTGTGCACAGGGTAGGTGAGATGTGCCGAGAGGCGCGTGCTCCACGTGCGCTGTCTAGCTGATGCTCCTTTATCTATTTGTATAGGCTCTCACTGAACGAATGCAAGAACATATAGCAGGCATAGTACTGCTGCTGCTGCTGCTGTCCACTCCATACTCCAGACTCCAGACTCTTCTTATCAACATCATCGTCAATGGCGAAGGCGCCTGGTGCCCCGCTCGGGCCCGTCCCTTTCGCGGACGTCGAAGCCGACTCGGGCTTGGTCTCCGGCGTGCCGGAGCAGCTCCCGGAGGAGCACGCCGACCCCGACGACCTTGTTTCCACCCTGCCAAGCGCGCCGAGGCCCAAGGGCCTGTCGAGCCTCCGTCTCTACGACGGCTTCTGGCTGCCGGAGTGGAGGGCCGGTCCATATATATTCAGGGCCCCGGGGCGAGACAACAAAATGGGGCCCTTATGGACAAATAAAAATTCAGAATGCATTCTATTTCGAAAGCAATTCAGTACATAGCATAGATTCATGGTCTAGAGAACTACATTTTAATAGCATGGAAACAATATAGTTCTACAAAAGATCGCTCTTCTAAGGGGCATAAAGAGACAATCACCTCGCTCTTCTAAGTATGAAAACCTTGTCCAAACTGATAGCAATTGGAAGCGTTTGTGTTATCATGAGATATAATGTTAACGCATGAGAGCTTACATTAGATTCTATTTTTTTCAATTTGTTTGTTACTCGATGTCTTCACCCGAAGAAAACGTCTCCAAAGCTTCCTGAATACGATGATCAGATCTGTGCATCAATATTTATTTCATCCTACTTTGCTTTCCTAATGCATAAAGTAGCAAGACCATTCAATCTTTCCTATGACATTGATAATCTCAAATAATTTCTCAATAACTTGAACTTTGAGAAACTGCGTTCAGCTGATGCTACAGTGAATGCTACAACAAATAGAATTCGATAAGCTATTAATATATTTGGAAAAGAGTCTATGTCTCTAACAAACTCGAAAATCTCCATAGCACGCAATGGCACATCAGATTCTGGTATAGTCATTTGTCGTAGTCGTAATTCCGAGAAGAGATCATCTGATTCAACATAATTTTGAGAAACCGTTTCTACAAATTTAGCACAGCATTTGCGTAATTAAATATCATTCAATAAAAGTCTTTTGAGCTAAGTAAGAAGCCAAATATACTTCTGAACACTTCAAGTTATTCGAAGAACAGCCGTTTCTAACTTCCTTTTCTATAAAAATGTCAATTGAAGCTTTCGGTGAGTTTACCAGTTCATCTCTTAAGTTTTTTTCACTTCCTTTTCTCATTGGTAACCATTTTTAAAAAGGTATGTCACCAAACAATTGTAGAAAAACAGTCAATACAGGAAACAAAAGCACCTGAATATGAGCATATGGCTTGATGTCGAATTGTCGATGTAGCTTCCCAGATCTGCAAGGCTGAAACACTCATTCCCCATCCCCCTTCTCATCCCTGGATCCAAAGAAGCTTTGAATTACAGGCCAACAGAAGAGTATGAACTAGGAAGAGAAGAATTGGAGGGAGACGTACCATCTCTGATGCGGTGATGTCTCAAATGTCTACTTGATGGGGAAGGTTGAGGATGCAAAGAGAGATGATTGGGAAAGAGAATAGCACCATCAGTCTCCATTAATGGGTGCAAGGGAGCGGCACCTCGAATTTGAAAGTGCATGGGAGCGGTGGTGCTGTTCTCTGGGATTGGAGAATTTGGGGGAGGAGGCGAAGAGACTGGAGCTCGACGAGATCAATGGAGTGCTGCCGCAGCGGAGCGAACTAGCGATGGTTTCTTTCCGTCCGTGAGTACTACCTACGTGGTGGGCTTGGGCTTTCTTTTTTTTCCTCTTATTTTTCTGGACCTAAAGACAAAAATATCCTAATACATAAACTGTACTACTACCTGAGCTGGGGCCCCTACCTCCCGGGGGCCCAGGGCGGTTGCCCCGTTGCCCCGGCCTATGGGCCGGCCCCGAGTGGTCCGTCCCGGTGGCCGTCGCCCTACAGCGCCGCTTCGAGCCCCGCCCGGACGACGTCGTCGTCGCCAGCTTCCCCAAGTGCGGCACCACGTGGGTCAACGCCCTCACGTTCGCCACCATGGCACGGCGCGCCCACCCCGCCGCCGGCGCCGGGCACCCGCTGCTACGCCTCAACCCGCACCAGTGCGTCCCTTTCCTGGAGGCCCTCTTCGGCAGCCGCCGCGGGGAGGCCAGGCTCGCGGCGCTGCCGTCCCCGCGCCTCATGAACACGCACATGCCGCTGGCCATGATGCCCGGCGGGGGCGGGTGCAAGGTCGTGTACGTCTGCAGGGAGCCCAAGGACATGGTCGTCTCGCTGTGGCACTTCCACCGGCGGCTGCATCCGGAGCTGCCGCTAGCCGACGTCTTCGAGGCCGTGTGCGGCGGCGCGGTGGGGTACGGGCCGGTGTGGGACCACATCGCCGGCTACTGGAGCGCCAGCGCGGCCAGGCCGGACGGCGTGCTCTTCCTGCGGTACGAGGAGCTGCTGCGCGACCCCGCCGGGCACGTCCGGGAGCTGGCGCGGTTCGTGGGGCTGCCTTTCTCCGGCGCGGAGGAGGATGCCGGCGTCGTTCACGACATCGTCAACCTCTGCAGCTTCGGGCACCTCAAGACCCTGGAAGCCAACAAGACGGGCCACATGAATGCCGGACTCCCGATCCCGCGTGACGCGCTGTTCAGGAAGGGCGTGGCCGGCGACTGGGTGAACCACATGACGCCGGAGATGGCGCGACGCCTAGACGACATCGTCGCCGACAAGCTCCATGCGGCAGGCCTCACCTTCCTCCACGCCGCGAGTGACTGACTCGACCGAGCACACTTGTTCTGTCGATACTATGAGTGCACTTTCCTACTTCGTCATATTGAAATAATAGTAGAGGGAGTGATCTTTCTAGCGATCCGGGTTTCTACCGGGTACGCTGATATGCATCAATCGATGGCTGTGCATCATATTGAAATAATAGTAGATGGCTGTGCATCAATGATCAATCGATGCAGGAAGCAGGAGACGGGAGGGTTTTCCTGATTTTTTTACAATCTTGCTAAGTCCCGGTCGAAGTCTCAGTCGATGATATATTCGTAAGATTTTACACTGAGATCCGCACAAAAAAAATCAATTTTTTTCTCTCTTGCATATTATGTTACTTGACTGTGAAACTTGGTTAATTCTCAGTCAACTGAGACCTAGTTACACCTTTTTTTTAATAAAAAATCCATTTTGTGTGAAATAAATCTTGTATTGCTCAATCAAAGAATATAATCAAGCTCGACAGTGTCCAGAACGTCCTTTGGTCCAGACCCAAGCCATACCATAGTTCGGCCTTGAACTCTACCAAAGTTTGCCAAAGTATGACTAGAAGAGTTACAAGTTACAACTACGACAAATATGAATAATACAAGAATTACATTAGGACATGCTAGCTTTAATCTCTCGAATGAGAAAAGCATACTTTAATTTGTATCTCCGCTTCTCACCATGGTGACTGCCTCCAAACTATCACTTTCAATGTCATCAATTGGCAGGCTACTCCATTGCAAAGCTAAAATGAGGCCCTCTCGAATTGCTAAGATATCACGTTCCAGCACATCATTGCATAAGAAAAGATGCCCGCACGAGCTGAAGATGTTGGCACCAAATGATCTCGAAGCAGCATACCTGTCCCTCCAACACCATCTTGGATAGAACCTTCAGTATTTTATAGTTTAACCCGACCATCAATCGGGGGTCTCCAAATGGTGCCAACAGTAAGCATATTATTGCATGCATGAGCTGTGTGAGGAAAACAATACAAATCATTATAGTTTTTAAAGAGGCCAAATAGCTTGAGAGGAATCTGACAGAAACTTCAATTGGAGGTGCATGTTTATAATGAACCAGCTCATTACGTACATACCAGATTCTCCAAAAGAGCATCAGTACTCGCACCTTGTAGGTTCGTCAAACTAGCAGACAAGCTGAATGAACCAATCATCCTTGGACCGTTTGATGGAGGAGACATCCGATAGCGTCCATTTATTCGCCATTGCCCGCCAAAAAACTCTTGCATTTATGCATGTGCAGAAAGCATGATAAATTTACTGAATATAAATATTTAGGATTGCCTAATGACTAATCAAACACCAACATTTGTTTTTCATTTCGGTTTAGGTTGATTTTTTGTCCAATGACTTATTGACACGTGTATCTATTGGTTTGGATCTATTATATCGTTTGTAAAAGAAATTCATTTGATTTCACTTGGGTTTTAGGTCAAATCAAGGAAAAGCATTTTTTATGGGATTTTTTTTGGCCAGTACTGGCCCACCAAAGTTTCCGAAATTTCATTGATTTTTTTCCATGGGTCATATTCCACTTGGTCTCACTACTCAACCCAGCTAGATGGGGGAGGGGACATTCTTGGAGACCAACCTCCACAGCACCCACAGAGCCCTAGCCCGAGTGTGAGTTCTGACAAAGAGAGGGACTCCATTGGGAGGTCGAGAGAACCAAGATATCCACCGAGTTCTGACAGAGAAAGGGACTTCGTCAAGAGACCGAGAGACCCAAGATATTTGCATGGTGCGGCATTTCATGGTGAGGATCTCAGAGATCGGCTGAACAAGCTACCTCATGAGAGCCGCCTGGCAGCGGCGTGTTCTTCTTCAACAATGACGCGAAATCTCAAACCGGGGGGCAGCGGATGGAGCACAAGCAACTACAGAAGATCAACCGCACCATCAACGACGACATGAACTCCCTCTCAATCGGGAGCCACGAGTCCTCCGACCAGCCCCACATGAGTGTGTGTGGACCATACACGACCGATGACCAGAATAAACCTGGGCTGGTAGCTGATACGTCTCCGTCGTATCTACTTTTCCAAACACTTTTGCCCTTATTTTGGACTCTAACTTGCATGATTTGAATGGAACTAACCCGGGTTGACGCTGTTTTCAGCAGAATTGCCATGGTGTTATTTTTGTGCAGAAATAAAAGTTCTCGGAATGACCTGGAAATCAACGGGGAATTCTTTTGGAATATATAAAAAAATACTGGAAGAAGAACCCACGTCAGGGGGGCCTTCACCTGTCCACGAGGGTGGGGGCGCGCCCTACCCCCCTGGGCGTGCCCCCCTGCCTCATGGGCCCCCTGACGCTCCACCGACCTCAACCTTGACTCCATATATTCACTTTCGGGGAGAAAAAAAATCAGGGAGAAGGATTCATCGCGTTTTACGATACGGAGCTGCCGTCAAGCCCTAAGCTCTCTCGGGAGGGCTGATCTGGAGTCCGTTCGGGGCTCCGGAGAGGGGAATCCGCCGCCATCATCATCATCAACGTTCCTCCATCACCAATTTCATGATGCTCACCGCCATGCGTGAGTAATTCCATCGTAGGCTTGCTGGACGGTGATGGGTTGGATGAGATTTATCATGTAACCGAGTTAGTTTTGTTAGGGTTTGATCCCTAGTATCCACTATGTTCTGAGATTGATGTTGCTATGACTTTGCTATGCTTAATGCTTGTCACTAGGGCCCGAGTGCCATGATTTCAGATCAGAACCTATTATGTTTTCATCAATATATGATAGTTATTGATCCTATCTTGCAAGTCTATAGTCACCTATTATGTGTTATGATCCGGCAACCCCGAAGTGACAATAATCGGGACCACTCCCGGTGATGATCGTAGTTTGAGGAGTTCATGTATTCACTATGTGTTAATACTTTGGTCCGGTACTCTACTATAAGGAGGCCTTAATATCCCTTAGTTTCCGCTAGGACCCTGCTGCCACGGGAGGGTAGGACAAAAGATGTCATGCAAGTTCTTTTTCATAATCACGTATGACTATATTCGGAATATATGCTTACATTACATTGATGAATTGGAGCTAGTTCTGTGTCACCCTATGTTATGACTGTTACATGATGAACCACATCTGGCATAATTCTCCATCACCGATCCATTGCCTACGAGCTTTCCATATATTATTCTTCGCTTATTTACTTCTCCGTTGCTATTGTTATAATCACTATAAAACACCAAAAAATATTATTTTTGCTGCCGTTAGCTTTTACCACCGTTACCACTACTGTCATATTACTTTGCTACTAAACACTTTGCTGCAGATATTAAGTTTCTAGGTGTGGTTGAATTGACAACTCAGCTGCTAATACTTGAGAATATTATTTGGCTCCCCTTGTGTCGAATCAATAAATTTGGGTTGAATACTCTACCCTCAAAACTGTTGCGATCCCCTATACTTGTGGGTTATCAAGACTATTTTCTGGCACAGTTGCCGGGGAGCATAGCTCTATTCTTTGAGTCACTTAGGATTTATATCTACTTATCATTATGAAGAACTTGAAAGATCCAAGTACCAAGATTTATCCCTCAACTACGAGGGGAGGTAAGGAACTGCCATCTAGCTCTGCACTTGATTCACCTTATGTTTTGAGTAAGCTTGCGACACCTAAATCCGCTTCTGCTATTAATTCTGATATGCCGCATGCTATTGATGATGCCACTTCTGCTATGCATGATACTTATGATGAAACTACTTCTATGCTTGATACTACTGTGCCACTTGGTGAATTTCTTGATGAACAACTTGCTAGGGCTAGAGAGAATGAAATTATTGAAACTGATAATATTGATGAAAGTGATGATGAAGATTCTCCCACTAGATATGAATTACCTGTTGTGCTTGAGGGCTATGTTATGGATGAAGAAACTTCTAGAGATTTTCTTGCTTGCAATGATAGGAGTGATCTTAAGAAATTATTAGCTAAGCTGAAACAAAAAACTCTGAATGCTAGAATGAAATATGATCCTCCTTATGCTACTTCACCTATCTTTATTACTGATAAGGATTATGAATTCTCTGTCGACCCTGATATAATTACTTTGGTTGAATCTGATCCTTTCTATGGCTATGAATCTGAAACTGTTGTGGCACATCTTACTAAATTAAATGATATAGCCACCATGTTCACTAATGATGAGAAAACTCGCTACTTTTATATCCTTAAGATATTTCCGTTCTCATTAAAGGGTGATGCTAAGATATGGTTTAATTCTCTTGATCATGGTTGTGTGCGTAGTCCCCAGAATATGATTTATTACTTCTCTGCTAAATATTTCCTTGCTCATAAGAAACAAGCTGCTTTAAGGGAAATATATAATTTTGTGCAAATTGAAGAAGAGAGTATCCCACAAGCTTGGGGGGGGGGGGGGCTTCTCCAATTACTTAATGCTTTGCCTGATCATCCTCTTAAGAAAAATGAAATACTTGATATCTTTTATAATGGACTAACCGATGCTTCCAGAGACCACCTGGATAGTTGTGTTTTCAGGGAAAGAACACCAGATGAAGCTGAAATTTTATTGAATAATATGTTGACCAATGAAAATAATTGGACACTTCCTGAACCAACTCCTGAGCCAACTCCGAAGAAAAGGGGTATTCTATTTCTCAGTCCTGAAGATATGCAAGAGGCAAAGAAATCTATGAAAGAAAAAGGTATTAAAGCTGAAGATGTTAAGAATTTACCTCTTATTGAAGAAATACATGGTCTTAATTTAACGCCTGTTGAAGAAATACATGGTCTTGATAACCCGACACAGGTAGTAAAGGTAAATTCTCTCTATAGATATGATAAAGCTAAAATCCCCCCTACTAAGTTTGCTAGCCAATGGTTAGATGAGTTTGATAACTTTATGGTTAAGCAAGAAGATTTTAATGCTTATGTTGGTAGACAATTGAAACATAATGCTTATATGATTGAACACTTGAGTGATTATATGGCTAATGGTAAAGGTGAACTAAAACTGATTAGTAAAACATGCTTCTATGGTTACCACTCAAGTAGAAGAAGTACTTAAAGCTCAGAATGATTTGCTCAGTGAATTAAATAGTAAGAAAAATGATAATGCTGTTAGAGGTATGCCTAGATGTGGTAAAATGACTCTGGAACCTTTGTATCCTGAGGGCCATCCTAAGAGAATTGAGCAAGATTCTCAGAGAAATAATATTGATGCACCTAGTCCTTCTAAGAGGAAGAAAAAGAAAAATGATAGGACTTTGCATGCTTCTAGTGAACATGTTGATGACACACGTGAGAATCCCAATGATATTTCTATTTCTGATGGTGAAACACAATCTGGTAATGAGCATGAACCTAGTGATAATGTTAATAATGATGTTCATGTTGATGCTCAACCTAGTAATGACAATGAAGTGGAGATTGAACCTGCTGTTGATCTTGATAACCCACAATCAAAGAATCAATGTTATGATAAGAGAGACTTTGTTGCTAGAAAGCATGGTAAAGAAAGAGAACCATGGGTTCAGAAACCCGTGCCTTTTCCTCCTAAACCATCCAAGAAAAAGGATGATGAGGATTTTGAGCGCTTTGCTGAAATGATTAGGCCTATCTTCTTGCGTATGCGTTTGGCTGATATGCTTAAAATGAATCCTTATGCTAAGTACATGAAAGATATTGTTACTAATAAAAGAAAGATACCGGAAGCTGAAATTTCCACCATGCTTGCTAATTATACTTTTAAGGGTGGAATACCTAAGAAACTGGGAGATCCCGGAGTACCAACTATACCATGCTCCATTAAAAGAAACTATGTTAAAACTGTTTTATGTGATCTTGGAGCCGGTGCTAGTGTTATGCCTCTCTTTTTATATCATAGACTTGATTTGAATAAGTTGACACCTACTGAAATATCTTTGCAAATGGCTGACAAATCAACTGCTATACCTGTCGGTATTTGTGAGGATGTGCCTGTTGTGGTTGCAAACGTTACCATTTTAACGGACTTTGTTATTCTTGATATCCCCGAGGACAATAGTATGTCTATTATTCTTGGAAGACCCTTTTTGAATACTGCAGGGGCTGTTATTGATTGCACCAAAAGCAATGTCACTTTTCATGTTAATGGTAATGAGCATACGGTACACTTTCCGAGGAAACAACCTCAAGTTCATAGTATAAACTCTATTGGAAAAACCCCATCGATTATTTTTGGAGGTTTTGAATTTCCTCTTCCTACTGTCAAGAAGAAATATGATATCCTTATTGCTGGGGACATGCATATCCCCGTTGAGGTAACCTAGTGTTATTCGAAAATTCTCCGGTTCCATGTTATTCGGAATGAGTTTGTTAACAAGACCTGATCAACGCCTTGTTAGTGGATTCCTTTTGATGAGCATGAGATGGATGAATTTAGAAAACACAACTCTCTGTACCCTCTTTTTACTTTCTGTTATTTATATTAAATAAAGCAAAAATAGTAATTTCTGTCTGTTTTCTGAATTATCCATGCAATAAAAAAAATACCCCGAAAATAAAAGTTCTCCAAATGCCCTGAAATTTAAATATGTTTTTTTGGAATATTTGAGAATATATGGCACTGAGAACACAACAGGGGGAGCAAGCACCTGGCCATGAGGCTGGAGGGCGCGCCCTACCCCCTGGGCGCGCCCCCTGCCTTGTGGGCCCACGGTGGCTCCCCTCCACTTATTCCAGCTACCACACACTCCTTCTTCCTCCCACAAACATCACTAGCCAGCTCAAACCCGAGTCCAAGTTCATCTTGCTGCCATTTTCGATCTCCTAGCTCAAAGCTCCATTCACAAAACTGCTTTGGGGGATTGTTCTTTGGTATGTGACTCCTCCAATGGTCTAATTAGTTTTTGTTCTAGTGATTTATTCATTGACCATGTTCTTGAGCATGCATGTCAAATTTATATGGTCAAAAGTAGGTTCAATGCATGATATATCCTCTAGGCACTTGTGGGAGTAGTTGCTATCAATTTTGTTGAGTTTGGTTCACTTTTATTTTGAAGTTACTAAAAAATTCAGAAATTTTTCAGAGGAAGAAATATGTTTAGGAAAATGTACCAAGGTGGTCCTTCAAGGAAGCAAGGATCCAGTCTCGCAATACGCGATGCCGGCGATGAACCACCGAGGGAAGCCCAGGTGCGGGCTTGTGAATGGCTGTCAGAGGACTTTATGAATCGAGCAGGAATCAAGGAAGAATTTAACGCGTATGTGCGTAATGCCGATCTTGAAATCTTCGAGGTAGATAAGTGCCGCCAATACCACTATCTCACTGATTCCTTTATGAGAAGGTTTGAATTTTCATCATCACACAATTCTCAAACTGTCCTATTTGATCTTTATGAAAAATCTTATACTATGGACTTAGAGGATTTTAATACTGCTTGCAAACTTCCACAATGGGGCAGCACTAGTGAGCCTCACAAATCTGAGTTTAGAGATTTCTTGCTAGTATAACTGTGGGGGAATCTAGAGATATAACACAAGCTACCATATGGAGCATTCATTTTCCTACTATACATTATTTTGCTCTCTTCATAGGTAGGTGCATAAATGGTAAGGATGAAGCATGTCACATGTGTGCCCCTGACCTCAGTGTTCTTAGGAGTGCTGTATTAGGAGATAAACATTATAATTTGGGAGCCATTGTTGCACGTAGGTTGCATAATAATATATTTAATGGAGATTTCTTTGGTGGAATTTATGTAACCCGTCTAGCTAATTTTCTTGATATACCCATACGTGGGTATGATATTGAGTTGCCTCCTGTTTATTTAGATTATGATGCTATGGTTCGTCATCAGTTTGTTGAGAGGAACGATTAGTTTCTCCAGTACTGACTAATCTTTGACAGACGACGCATCTATCACGTCGCTCTCCCTGCTCCTACTTTCTTTGACTTTCAGGCAAAAGGGAGATATGTTATAATGAGGGAGGAGGCGACCGAGTACGAGAGGAGGGTGGAGACAACTCGCCTCCATACTGCAGCCCAAGATGCAATAGCCGCTGCATCTCAGTACGACCCCAACTATTACTTTGGATATCCGCCAGGCCAGCCGTGGCCATAGACCAACTTAATTAGGCCAAAAGTCGAAGCTTGGGGGAGTGCGTATTTCTCACCGACATTACATTCATGTTCACACACTCATTGCTAGTTGTCGGTGCTCATACTTTTTCATTGTATCATCCATGCTAGTTTATTTTCCTTTTTATGCTTTCTTCTTGTGTGTTTAATAAACCTTAAGAAAAACAAAAAAAATTAGTTGTAGCTTTTAATTAGATTACTTTCCATGCTTGTAGTAGTAATTAAAAAGAAAACCCAAAAAGATTTCTGGAGCTTTCTCGTGTAAATAGTTTTGTTTCTTTTCTTTGGGGGTCGAGAGGAGAAGGCCATGATTAAAATGTTAAAGTAGCTCTTATATGCATTATTGTTGATCTAACAAAGAGCCCATATTACCTTGTCTTCTCTCTTAAATTGAATGCTTGCAGATTCCAGCTTAGTCCAATGCACGTGCACTATTATTATTATCCACACTATTCGGTCGTGCAAATGAAAGGCAATAATGATGATTATATGATGAACTTATTGAGATGAGAAAAGCTGGTATGAACTCGACCTCTCTTGTTTTTGTAAATATGATTAGTTCATCGTTCCTGATTCAGCCTATTATGAATAAACATGTTTGCAATGACAATTAGAGATTATAGTTGCTTATTTCATGCTTAATTAGCTAGGAGCTTATAATGGTTTACCTTGCGTGCCAACATGCTATTAAAATGGTTGTGATGTGGTATGATAGGGTGGTATCCTATTTTGAACGATTCGAGTGGCTTGACTTGGCACATGTTCACGCATCTAGTTGAAACAAAATCAACATAGCCTCTATGATATTTATGTTCATGGTGCATTATATCCTACTAATGCTTGCATTCGGTGTTGACTAATTTTAATGTGTGTTCATGACTGTTGTCGCTCTCTAGCAGGTCGCTTCCCAGCCTTTTTCTAGCCTTCACATGTACTAAGCGGGAATACTGCTTGTGCATCCAATTCCATAAACCCCAAAGTTATTCCATATGAGTCCACCTGTCGGTGTCAAAACCGGCGGATCTCGGGTAGGGGGTCCCGAACTGTGCGTCTAGGCCAGATGGTAACAGGAGGCAGGGGACACGATGTTTTACCCAGGTTCAGGCCCTCTTGATGGAGGTAAAACCCTACGTCCTGCTTGATTAATATTATTGATATGGGTAGTAAAAGAGTAGATCTACCACGAGATCAGAGAGGCTAAACCCTAGAAGCTAGCCTATGGTATGATTGTATGTTATGGTTGTTGTCCTACGGACTAAAACCCTTCAGTTTATATAGACACCGGAGAGGGTTAGGGTTACACAAGGTCGGTTACAAAGGAGGAGATATTCATATCCGTATTGCCTAGCTTGCCTTCCACGCCAAGTAGAGTCCCATCCGGACACGAAACGAAGTCTTCAATCTTGTATCTTCATAGTCTAACAGTCCGGCCAATGGAGATAGTACGGCTGTCCGGAGACCCCCTAATCCAGGACTCCCTCAGTAGCCCCCGAACCAGGCTTCAATGACGATGATTCCAGCGCGCAGTATTGTCTTCAGCATTGCAAGGCGGGTTCCTCTCCAAATTCTGTGTACCTGTCGAAATAGTGTCCGGTCTCTTGTGAATGTTGCACTCCTTGGCTTCCATGCCTAATAATGGTCACTTTCCACGTGTCGAGCGAATGTAAAGAGCCAGGGCGTTTTCACATTTACCCCCCTAGCTGTATGAATGAGCCGCCTATTAAAAAGACAAGGATTCAGATCCAAATCACACCATCCTCCCTCGGCGAGCCTTCATCGGAGCGCACCCGACAGAGATCCATTCCATCATGGCCGGTTGACGCAGCTCCTCCTCTCGCCCCCTAGCTCCAAGCCTGGAGATTGGGAGAGATGTTCCGTCCCGCGCAGCAAATTAGTGATGCTTCCGACCAAGAGATTTCTTCCCCCAGCGTACATGGTCCCGGTTCGAGCCGGGCTTGCCACCAATAATGGCGGAGAGCAAGCGGAGAGCCTTCCCAATCCCTCCAAGGGAGAACGGGTATACCTTGTCCCTTATTTGGTAAGAGGGCTTGGATTCCCAATTCATCTGTTTCTCTAGGGGCTCCTGGAGTTCTACGGCCTCCAGTTGCACAACCTTACGCCTGCCTCCCTGCTGCATATCGCGGGATTCGTAGCCCTTTGCGAGTTGTTTTTGGGCTGTGAGGCTCATTTCGCTCTGTGGAAGAAGCTGTTCTGCCTTGTGCCCCGTTCTCAGAAGGGGTCAATATATCAAGTGGGCGGAGCCGAAGTGTGGCGTATTGCCGGGACCGGATACCTGTCCGGAACCCCAAAGAAGACGTCCGAAGACTGGCCTTCAGAATGGTTTTATATAGAAGACGTCCCCCTCCCGGATCCTATTCGGATCGGCCTTCCTGAGTTCGACAATGCCCCTTTGAAGAAGCGCCGGAGCTGGCGTCCACGGAGCTCCCTGGAGGAAGTTGACAGGGACATTCTTTACCTGATGAGCCAGATAAGTTTTTTAGCTCGATCTGGATTGACCATGATCGAGGTCATGGCCATATGCATCATGCGGGGGGTGCAGCCGCTCCAGTATAGAGGCCACCCCATGTGGGATTTCAACGGGGAGGATGACGCCACCCGCCACGGCCGCAAAGGGCCGGGATCAGCTGTTGATCTAATAAAGATCTTGTCCACTTTGTACAAGGGAGAAGAGGAGGAATTCCTTCGTGTCAACCCGCAGGGCGGATTCTCTATGTACAATCCTCTGAGCTGGGTAAGCGGAGACTTTTTCTTGCCCATCCGTTTTGTATTCCCGTAGTTAAGTATTCAGTCTAGCGATTTCATCGTAGGAGCTGCGCCAGGCTATAAAGGAGATAAACATCCCTCCTCCACAACCCGAGGACCCTGGACGGTCCCTTGATCCGGCCTCCCAGGAGGATCCGAACATATCTGTGGAGCTGATCGATGGGGTATTTTACCAATCGAGTAATGACAACGCTTTGGTGGCCATTACGGACGATTACCCTGGGCTAGTTCCAGCCTCACAGGTGACTGAGACCGAAGTCCCAGCACTTAAAAAAGGGATCCGTCCTTGCGCTTTTTTGATTGTCGTATAACAGCCGTGTTTTGCAGGGGAGGTCCTCGGGGCAGAAGGCCGAGCCTGTGGTAACTAGCCAACAAGGGGCCGCGAGGCCAGGCGGGCTGAAAAGACCCGCAGTCCGGATTGAGACACCAGTGCAGCGGTACAGCGCGCCGTCTTTATTGCAAGCCATTATTCTCAGAGGCATACTAACGCCCATGCCTTCTTTCAGGAAAAAGAGCGCTCGCCGGACTATACCCGGAGAGGCTACCAATCGCGCCTCCACCAGCCAGGCTCCAAGGCCGGATTCGGAGGCGGGAACGAATACGAGGCATGCGCCGGGCGCTCCTCCGACAGAGGATGCGGACAAACTGTCCGCCACCAATTTCGAGGTGGAAAGTGCCATGAACCACAGGCGTCGCCGGACTGTTCTTCGTGACACTTGTTTCTCCCAAGAGGCATTGGATGCCTTCAACTCGGGAGACGTGCACCTCCGTGCCGCTCAAAATGGTCTAGCCAGAGCCACGGAGCAGTATGTAAAAGACATACGGGTGAGAAAATTTGATGATTATACATATCAGTAGCCCCTGAGACTTGAAACAGTTAGGATAACTGATTTAAGGATCATTTGTTATGCAGGTTCTTACAGAAAAGAATACTCAACTGTCCCAGGAGCTGGAAGAGTGCAAAGCCCAACTTCAGGCCGCACTGGCCGCAGCAGGGGAACCCAAAGAGACCCCCTCTGGTAACACATCCTTTGAATGATAAGTATCATATTAGAATGCGGCGTATATGCAGATCTGACAATAAAATTGCAGATGACGCTAGAGTAAATCCGGATAAGCAACAGCTCATACGCTAGCTGAAGGCCGGGGAGAGCGTGCTTACGAGGGTGAGGCAGGAGAAGAATGATCTCCTAGATGCCAACACCAAGTTGGGCGTGGAACTAAAAGATGTTCGTGCCCATATGTCGGACTCTGTTAAGGAGAATCGGCGGCTTCGACGTGGCATATTTAGTAAGTGCTTGAACGAACTTTGAAAAAGAGTTCGGCGAGGAAGCTGGCTGACAGAGTTATGTCTGTAGGTATGCTAACAGGTCATCCTGCCGAGGAAATGCCTGGTTCAACGGGTGACCTTCTTCCCAAGCTCGCACAGCTGCACGAACGAGTTCGGCAGGTGATGCAAGGCGTCGCCCAGGCCTTGTGGCCATCCGTCTCCATACCCGAAGGCCTTGGAGAGCTTGCAGAAAAGCTAAAGGGAGCGCGGCGGCGCTTCCGATTATGGAAGATATCGGCCTGCCGTCAGGGCGCCAGGGAAGCCTGGGCAATGGTGAAGACATGGTACACGAAGGCTGACCTGAACCACATGGCCGAAGTCGGACCTGTGGGGCCCGATGGGAAGGAGATCACTGTGAGCTTAGTGTACGGCCAAGTAGAATTGGCCGCAAAGTATTCCCAATAGGACTGTAGACTAGACAGCATGTTGGATGGTATTGAAGAGGAATTCAACTAGTCAAATTGACTATGTAATTTTAAAGTGACATGTATAATGCCTTCTAGCTGGATTGTAGATCGTTTGTCGTGGCGGACCTTTTCACTTCAACCTCGGGACCCGACAGTCCAGAGTGTATCCGAATACCCTCTCGGTTATGTAAGAACCGAGGCATGCATGGAGACCAGGCGTAGGGGTCATTAGTGCTTTATCAGACAAGTGCCCAACTAGTTATGTTATATTGCATGGGTAGTAAGAAACATCTTCCAGAGAGAATAGTTCCGTTAAGGGTTCCTTTCCCTGGGTAAGCATGCCCTAAAGTGCATGTCCGGACTGCAACAAGAAGCGCAGAAAAGGCATTTGGGGGCAGATATGGATAATAAATAAAAGTCATATTTTGTTCACCGACCGAATATTCCCTTAAGAACGCTAGCTTTCGGCTTCACCCAGTCTGAGGTACACGTCCGGCTGACCCAACGGTAACAATCGCAGAGGTGCTCCCCTTATGCCCTAGCCGGATTAACGGGAACGTAGGGCATAAATACAAGAGCCAGGCAACCCAGCTTGGCCAAAACTTAAGTCATAGCGATGCATATAATGGTGAAAAAAGGTACATGCGGAAGTATAACACATGTGTTGGGCGTGAGGCCCAGGTAAATAATTTAAGCTTCTGTGAAAGAAGCCCCCAGGTATGAAGAGTGTGGCTAGCACATCTATGATGTATGAGTGAGGCACAAGGTGACCCTTGAAGGCCTAGAGAAATAAAAGAAAGAAAGGCAAACAAGACAGATGATGCATATGCAGAAAATGGACAAAGGGAGGGGACTAACATAAAGTATGGTGCTAGGCGTAGAATCTTCGGAGCCTGGCTGCGTTCCATGGGTTCGGCTCGAGTCGACTAGTCGATGCATCCCGCAGTCGGTATGCTCCACCGGTCAGAACTTGGTCGATAATGAAGGGACGTTCCCATTTGGGCTCGAGCTTGTTCTTTTTCTTATCCGGCAGCCGTAGAACTAGTTGGCCAACGTTATAAGTTTTGGCCCGTACTTCTCTACTTTGGTATCTGCGATCCTGTTGCTGGTAAAATGCGGAACGGGCTTTGGCTACGTCGCGCTCTTCCTCCAAGGTGTCCAGACTGTCTTGCCAATCGAGCTCGGCTTCTCTTTCTTCATACATGCGCACTCGAGGTGAGTCATGAATTATGTCACAGGGCAGGACTGCCTCTGCGCCGTACACCATAAAAAACAGTGTATATCCAGTACTACGATTCGGCATGGTCCGCAGCCCCCAGAGTACGGACTCGAGCTCCTCTACCCAGTGCGTGTCAGACTCTGTTAAGGAGCGCACTAATCTGGGTTTAATGCCGCTCATTATAAGACCATTTGCTTGTTCGACTTGACCGTTGGTTTGTGGGTGATAGACTGAAGCATAATCGAGCTTGATGCCCATTTTGCTGCACCAGAGTTTTACCTCGTCGGCTGTGAAGTTCATGCCGTTATCAGTGATGATGTTGTGGGGGACGCCGTAACGGTGTACAACCCCGGATATGAAATCTATCACCGGTCCGGATTCGGCTGTTTTAACCGGTTTAGCCTCTATCCATTTGGTGAATTTATCCACCATGACCAATAAGTATTTTTTTCTTGTGGGTTCCCCCTTTAAGGGGTCCAACCATGTCAAGCCCCCAGACCGCGAAGGGCCATGTAATGGGGATTGTTTGGAGGGCGGTGGGTGGCATGTGGCTTTGATTTGCAAAGAGCTGGCAACCGTCTCAACGTTGGACCAAGTCATGTGCATCTGCCCGGGCCGTTGGCCAATAGAATCATGTACGGAAGGCCTTGCTTACAAGAGCCCGGGCTACGGCGTGATGACCGCCGAGTTCGGCGTGAATTTCTGCAAAAGGTTCCGCCCGTCCTCTTCGGAGATGCACCTTTGAATGACTCCGGTAGCGCTTTTTTTGTACAATTCTCCCTCAGGGACCCTGTAGGCCTTGGATCGCCGCACTATGCAGCGTGCCTCATTTTGGTCCTCCGGAAATTCCTGTCTAGTTAGGTAGGCCAGGAATGGTTCTATCCACGGGGCAATAATGGCCATTATTTCGTGGGTTGATTGTGTTATTTCGGTGGCGGAGCCTCCGATTGTGTCAGAGAGTTTAGTATCGGGTATTTTGGCCGAGTCTGGACTATTGTTACCGGTGTCCCCTTCCCATGCTACGGATGGCTTGAAAAGCCTTTCCAGAAATATGTTGGGAGGGACCGCATCGCGTTTTGCGCCGATGTGGGCGAGGATATCCGCCGCCTGATTGTTTTCCCGAGCCACATGGTGAAATTCGAGCCCCTCGAACTGAGCTGACATTTTTAGGACGGCATTGCGATAAGCTGCCATTTTCGGATCCTTGGCATCGAAGTCTCCATTTATTTGGGATATCGCGAGGTTCGAATCCCCGCGCACCTCTAGGCGTTGAATGCCCATGGATACTGCCATCCGGAGACCATGTAGAAGGGCATCATATTCGGCTGCGTTGTTGGAGTCCGTATACATTATCTGTAGTACGTATTGAACGGTGTCTCCTATTGGGGACGTCAAAACGACGCCAGCCCCCAGACTAGCCAACATTTTGGAGCCGTCGAAGTGCATGATCCAGTTTGAATATGTGTCGTACTCTTTAGGGAGTTCGGCTTCCATCCATTCAGCGACGAAGTCAGCCAAAACTTGCGACTTAATAGCTCACCGTGGCTTGTAAGTTATGTCGAACGGGAGGAGATCAATGGCCCATTTGGCAATCCGGCCCATCGCGTCACGGTTGTTTATAATATCGTTAAGTGGTACTTCCGAGGCTACCGTTATCGAACACTCTTGAAAGTAGTGTCGCAGCTTCCGAGATGCCATAAATACCGCGTACGCTATCTTTTGATAATGCGGGTACCGTGATTTGCATGGAGTAAGGACAGTGGACACATAGTAAACCGGCTTTTGAAGGGGGAATTTGTGTCCGTCCACTTCTCGCTCGACGACGAGCACTGCGCTTACTACTTGATGAGTTGCCGCAATGTACAATAGCATTGGTTCACTAATGTTTGGCGCGGCCAGGACTGGGTTTTTTGCCAATATGGCTTTTATTTCGTTGAGTCCGACCATGGCGGCGTCCGTCCAATCGAAGTGTTCGGTGCGCCAGAGGAGGCGATAAAGGGGTAATGCATTTTCTCCCAAGCGGGAGATAAAGCGGCTTAGAGCCGCCATGCATCCAGTCAATTTTTGTATTTGTTTGAGGTCTGTTGGGGTAGCCAACTATGACAACGCTCAGATTTTGGCCGGATTAGCTTCAATACCTCTACTGGAGACAATGAATCCCAGGAGCTTTCCGGCTGGTACGCCGAAAACGCATTTTTCCGGATTGAGCTTGATGTCATATGTTCGGAGGTTGTCGAATGTGAGCCTCAAGTCATCTACTAGAGTTTCGACATGCTTGGTTTTAACGACCACGTCATCCACGTATGCCCCCACTGTTTTGCCGATCTGGTTTGCCAGACATGTCTGAATCATGCGCTGATATGTTGCCCCGGCGTTTTTTAGCCCGAAGGGCATTGTGTTGAAGCAGAATGGGCCGTATGGTGTGATGAATGTCGTTGCGGCTTGGTCTGGCTCTGCCATTTTAATTTGATGGTAGCTGGAGTATGTGTCGAGGAAACACAATGAATCATGTCCTGCGGTAGCATCGATGATTTGATCGATGCGGGGGAGGGGGAAGGGATCCTTTGGGCAGGCCTGTTAAGGTCCTTAAAATCGACGCACAAGCGCCAGGATTTTTCCTTCTTTGGTACCATCACCAGGTTTGCTAGCCAGTCCAGATGTTTTATGTCTCTGATGAATCTGGCCTCCAATAGCTTGGCTAGTTCCTCTCCCATGGCTTGTCTTTTAGGCTCGGAGAAACGTCGAAGAGCCTGCTTGACTGGCTTGAATCCTTTTAGGATATTTAGGCTGTGCTCAGCCAGCCTGCGTGGGATTCCTGGCATGTCTGAAGGGTGCCAGGCAAGAATGTCCCAGTTCTCGCATAGGAACTCTCGCAGTGCGGCGTCGACATCAGGGTTTAATTGTGCCCCAATGGAAGCTGTTTTTTTAGGGTCTGTTGGATGGACTTGGAATTTGACTATTTCGTCTGCTGGTTTAAAGGAGGTGGATTGGATCTTTTATCGAGTATCACGTCGTCCCTGTTCACCGTGGAGCGCCACGCAGTTAGTTCTTCGGCCGCTAGGGCTTCGGATAGTGCCTCAAGGGCCAGTGCAGTTTTCTTATTTTCGGCGCGGAGTGCTATGTCCAGATCACTAGCAAGAGTGATGATTCCGTTGGGCCCGTGCATTTTGAGCTTCATGTACCCGTAATGGGGTATGGCTTGGAAGATTGTAAACGCCTCCCGCCCTAATAGAGCGTGGTATCCGCTGCTGAACGGGGCCACTTGGAATGTAATTTCTTCGGACCTGTAATTATCCGGCATGCCGAATACCACGTCTAGTGTGATTTTTCCAGCACAGCGTGCTTCCTGACTGGGGATGATTCCTCTAAAGGTTGTGCTACTTTGCTCAATGCGGCTCCGGTCTATTTCCATCTTTTGAAGAGTTTCCTCATAGATGAGGTTTAATCCGCTGTCGCCGTCCATGAGTACCATGGTGAGTTGAAAGCCGTCCACGATTGGGCTGAGGACCAGTGCGGCTGGTGCTCGGGCTGTTTGGAATTTAGGTTTGTCCCTGGCATTGAAGGAAATAGCCGTGTCACTCCAAGGATTTATTTCTGCTATGTGGCAGATTTCGGCCATGCTGCGGATGAAGGAAATATGCCCTAGAGGCAATAATAAAGTTATTATTTATTTCCTTATATCATGATAAAATTTTAGTATTCATTCTAGAATTGTATTAACCGGAAACATAATACATGTGTGAATACATACACAAATAGAGTGTCACTAGTATGCCTCTACTTGACTAGCTCGTTAATCAAAGATGGTTATGTTTCCTAACCATAGACAAAGAGTTGTCATTTGATTAATGGAATCACATCATTAGTTGAATGATCTGATTGACATGACCCATTCCATTAGCTTAGCACCCGATCGTTTAGTATGTTGCCATTGCTTTCTTCATGACTTATACATGTTCCTATGACTATGAGATTATGTAACTTCGTTGTGTGCTACCAAACGTCACAACGTAACTGGGTGATTATAAAGGTGCTCTACAGGTGTCTCCAAAGGTACATGTTGGGTTGACGTATTTCGAGATTAGGATTTGTCACTCCGATCGTCGGAGAGGTATCTCTGGGCCTTCTCGCTAATGCACATCACTTAAAGCCTTGCAAGCATTGCAACTAATGAGTTAGTTGCGGGATGATGTATTACGGAACGAGTAAAGAGACTTGCCGGTAACGAGATTGAACTAGGTATTGGATATCGACGATCGAGTCTCGGGCAAGTAACATACCGATGACAAAGGGAACAACGTATGTTGTTATGCGGTCTGACCGATAAAAGATCTTCGTAGAATATGTAGGAACCAATATGGGCATCCAGGTCCCGCTATTGGTTATTGACCGGAGACGTGTCTCGGTCATGTCTACATTGTTCTCGAACCCGTAGGGTCCGCACGCTTAAGGTTTCGATGACAGTTATATTATGAGTTTATGTGTTTTGATGTACCGAAGGTTGTTCAGAGTCCCGGATGTGATCACGGACATGACGAGGAGTCTCTAAATGGTCGAGACATAAAGATTGATATATTGGAAGCCTATGTTTGGATATCGGAAGTGTTCCGGGTGAAATCGGGATTTTACCGGAGTGCCGGGAGGTTACCGGAACCCCCCGGGAGATATATGGGCCTTAGTGGGCCTTAGTGGAAGAGAGGAGAGGTAGCCAGAGATGGGCCGCGCGCCCCTCCCCTCCCTTGGTCCGAATAGGACAAGGAGAGGGGGCCGGCCCCCCTTCCTCCTCTCTCTCCTCCGCGAATCCTATTCCAACTAGGAAGGGGGGAGACCTACTCCCGGAGGGAGTAGGACTCCTCCTGGCGTGCCTCTCCTGGCCGGCCGCACCCCCCCCTTTGAGCCTTTATATACGGAGGCAGGGGCACCCCCTAGAGACACAAGTTGATCCACGTGATCATATTCTTAGCCATGTGTGGTGCCCCCTTCCACCATAGTCCTCGATAATATTGTAGCGGTGCTTAGGCGAAGCCCTGTGACCTTAGTACATCAAGATCGTCACCATGCCGTCATGCTGACGGAACTCTTCCCCGACACTTTGCTAGATCGGAGTCCGGGGATCGTCATCGAGCTGAACGTGTGCTAGAACTCGAAGGTGCCGTAGTTTCGGTGCTTGATCGGTCGGGCCGTGAAGACGTACGACTACATCAACCAAGTTAACGCTTCCGTTGTCGATCTACAAGGGTACATAGATCACACTCTCCCCTCTCGTTGCTATGCATCACCATGATCTTGCATGTGTGTAGGAAATTTTTTGAAATTACTACGTTCCCCAACAGTGGCATCCGAGCCTAGGTTTTATGTGTTGATGTTATATGCACGAGTATAACACAAGTGAGTTGTGGGCGATATAAGTCATACTGCTTACCAGCGTGTCATACTTTGGTTCGGCGGTATTGTTGGACGAAGCGGCCCGGACCGACATTACGCGTACGCTTACGCGAGACCGGTTCTCCCGACGTGCTTTGCACATAGGTGGCTTGCGGGTGACAGTTTCTCCAACTTTAGTTGAACCGAGTGTGGCTACTCCCAGTCCTTGCGAAGGTTAAAACAGCACCAACTTGACAAACTATCGTTGTGGTTTTGATGCGTAGGTAAGATTGGTTCTTGCTTAAGCCCGTAGCAGCCACGTAAAACTTGCAACAACAAAGTAGAGGACGTCTAACTTGTTTTTGCAGGGCATGTTGTGATGTGATATGGTCAAGACATGATGCTAAATTTTATTGTATGAGATGATCATGTTTTGTAACCGAGTTATCGACAACTAGCAGGAGCCATATGGTTGTCGCTTTATTGTATGCAATGCAATCGCGCTGTAATGCTTTACTTTATCACTAAGCGGCAGCGATAGTCGTGGAAGCATAAAATTGGCGAGACGACAACAATGCTACGATGGAGATCAAGGTGTCGCACCGGTGACGATGGTGATCATGACGGTGCTTCGGAGATGGAGATCACAGGCACAAGATGATGATGGCCATATCATATCACTTATTTTGATTGCATGTGATGTTTATCTTTTATGCATCTTATCTTGCTTTGATTGACGGTATAAGATGATCTCTCACTAAAATTATCAAGAAGTGTTCTCTCTGAGTATGCACCGTTGCGAAAGTTCTTCGTGCTGAGACACCACGTGATGATCGGGTGTGATAGGCTCTACGTTCAAATACAACGGGTGCAAAAGAGTTGCACACGCAGAATACTCAGGTTATACTTGACGAGCCAAGCATATACAGATATGGCCTCGGAACACGGAGACCGAAAGGTCGAGCGTGAATCATATAGTAGATATGATCAACATAGTGATGTTCACCAATGAAACTACTCCATCTCACGTGATGATCGGACATGGTTTAGTTGATTTGGATCACGTGATCACTTAGAGGATTGGAGGGATGTCTATCTAAGTGGGAGTTCTTAAGTAATTTGATTAATTGAACTTAAATTTATCATGAACTTAGTACCTGATAGTATCTTGCTTATGTTTGTTTGATTGTAGATAGATGGCCCGTGCTGTTGTTCCGTTGAATTTTAATGCGTTCCTTGAGAAAGCAAAGTTGAAAGATGATGGTAGCAATTACACGGACTGGGTCCGTAACTTGAGGATTATCCTCATTGCTGCACAGAAGAATTACGTCCTGGAAGCACCGCTGGGTGCCAGGCCTGCTGCTGGAGCAACACCAGATGTTATAAACGTCTGGCAGAGCAAAGTTGATGACTACTCGATAGTTCAGTGTGCCATGCTTTACGGCTTAGAATCGGGACTTCAACGACGTTTTGAACGTCATGGAGCATATGAGATGTTCCAGGAGTTGAAGTTAATATTTCAAGCAAATGCCCTGATTGAGAGATATGAAGTCTCCAATAAGTTCTATAGCTGCAAGATGGAGGAGAACAGTTCTGTCAGTGAGCATATACTCAAAATGTCTGGGTATAATAATCACTTGATTCAGATGGGAGTTAATCTTCCAGATGATTGCGTCATTGACAGAATTCTCCAATCACTGCCACCAAGCTACAAGAGCTTCGTGATGAACTATAATATGCAACGGATGAATAAGACTATTCCCGAGCTCTTCGCAATGCTGAAAGCTGCGGAGGTAGAAATCAAAAAGGAGCATCAAGTGTTGATGGTCAAAAAGACCACTAGTTTCAAGAAAAAGGGCAAAGGGAGGAAGAAGGGGAACTTGAAAAAGAACAGCAAGCAAGTTGCTGCTCAAGAGAAGAAACCCAAGTCTGGACCTAAGCCTGAAACTGAGTGCTTCTACTGCAAGTAGACTGGTCACTGGAAGCGGAACTGCCCCAAGTATTTGGCGGATAAAAAGGATGGCAAGGTGAACAAAGGTATATGTGATATACATGTTATTGATGTGTACCTTACTAATGCTCGCAGTAGCACCTGGGTATTTGATACTGGTTCTGTTGCTAATATTTGCAACTCGAAACAGGGACTACGGATTAAGCGAAGATTGGCTAAGGACGAGGTGACGATGCGCGTGGGAAACGGTTCCAAAGTCGACGTGATCACGGTCGGCACGCTACCTCTACATCTACCTTCGGGATTAGCATTAGACCTAAATAATTGTTATTTGGTGCCAGCGTTGAGCATGAACATTATATCTGGATCTTTTTTAATGCGAGACGGTTATTCATTTAAATCAAAGAATAATGGTTGTTCTATTTATATGAGTAATATCTTTTATGGTCATGCACCCTTGAAGAGTGATCTATTCTTATTGAATCTTGATAGTAGTGATACACATATTCATAATGTTGAAGCCAAAAGATGCAGAGTTGATAATGATGGTGCAACTTATTTGTGGCACTGCCGTTTAGGTCATATCGGTGTAAAACGCATGAAGAAACTCCATACTGATGGACTTTTGGAACCACTTGATTATGAATCACTTGTTACGGCGAACCGTGCCTCATGGGCAAGATGACTAAAACACCGTTCTCCGGTACTATGGAGAGAGCGACAGATTTGTTGGAAATCATACATACAGATGTATGTGGTCCGATGAATATTGAGGCTCGTGGCGGATATCGTTATTTTCTCACCTTCACAGATGACCTAAGCAGATATGGATATATCTACTTAATGAAACATAAGTCTGAAACATTTGAAAAGTTCAAAGAATTTTAGAGTGAAGTTGAAATCATCGTAACAAGAAAATAAAGTTTCTACGATCTGATCGTGGAGGAGAATATTTGAGTTACGAGTTTGGTATACATTTGAAGCAATGCGGAATAGTTTCGCAACTCACGCCACCTGGAACACCACGGCGTAATGGTGTGCCCGAACGTCGTAATCGTACTTTACTAGATATGGTGCGATCTATGATGTCTCTTACTGATTTACCGCTATTGTTTTGGGGTTATGCTTTAGAGACGGTCGCATTCACGTTGAATAGGGCACCATCGAAATC
Source organism: Triticum dicoccoides (assembly GCF_002162155.2). NCBI lineage: Eukaryota > Viridiplantae > Streptophyta > Magnoliopsida > Poales > Poaceae > Triticum > Triticum dicoccoides. The sequence goes on from NC_041392.1 coordinate 46,510,455, forward strand.
CGTTGAGACGACGCCTTATGAACTATGGTTTGGCAAGAAATCAAAGTTGTCATTTCTGAAAGTTTGGGGCTGCGATGCTTATGTGAAAAAGCTTCAACCTGATAAGCTCGAACCCAAATCTGAGAAATGTGTCTTCATAGGATATCCAAAGGAAACTATTGGATACACCTTCTATCACAGATCCAAAGGCAATACTTTTGTTGCTAAATTCGGAAACTTTCTGGAGAAGGAGTTTCTCTCGAAAGATGTGAGTGGGAGGAAAGTAGAGCTTGATGAGGTAACTATACCTACTCCCTTATTGGAAAGTAGTACATCACAGAAAACTGTTTCTGCGACACCTACACCAATTAGTGAGGAAGCTAATGATAATGATCATGAAACTTCAGGACAAGATACTACTGAACCTCGTAGATCAACCAGAGTGAGAACCGCGCCAGAATGGTATGGTAATCCTGTTCTGGAAATCATGCTGCTAGACCATGATGAACCTACGAACTATGAAGAAGCGATGGTGAGCCCAAATTCCGCAAAATGGCTTGAAGCCATGAAATCTGAGATGGGATCCATGTATGAGAACAAAGTGTGGACTTTGGTTGACTTGCCCGATGATCGGCAAGCAATTGAGAATAAATGGATCTTCAAGAAGAAGACTGACGCTGATGGTAATATTACTGTCTACAAAGCTCGACTTGTCGCAAAAGGGTTTCGGCAAGTTCAAGGGGTTGACTACGATGAGACCTTCTCACCCGTAGCGATGCTTAAGTCTGTCCGAATCATGTTAGCAATTGCCGCATTTTATGATTATGAAATTTGGCAGATGGATGTCAAAACTGCATTCCTGAATGGATTTCTGGAAGAAGAGTTGTATATGATGCAACCGGAAGGTTTTGTCGATCCAAAGGGAGCTAACAAAGTGTGCAAGCTCCAGCGATCCATTTATGGACTGGTGCAAGCCTCTCGGAGTTGGAATAAACGCTTTGATAGTGTGATCAAAGCATTTGGTTTTATACAGACTTTCGGAGAAGCCTGTATTTACAAGAAAGTGAGTGGGAGCTCTGTAGCATTTCTGATATTGTATGTGGATGACATATTACTGATTGGAAATGATATAGAATTTCTGGATAGCATAAAGGGATACTTGAATAAGAGTTTTTCAATGAAAGACCTCGGTGAAGCTGCTTACATATTAGGCATAAAGATCTATAGAGATAGATCAAGACGCTTAATTGGACTTTCACAAAGCACATACCTTGACAAGATTTTGAAGAAGTTTAAAATGGATCAAGCAAAGAAAGGGTTCTTGCCTGTGTTACAAGGTGTGAAGTTGAGTCAGACTCAATGCCCGACCACTGCAAAAGATAGAGAGAAAATGAAAGATGTTCCCTATGCTTCAGCCATAGGCTCTATCATGTATGCAATGCTGTGTACCAGACCAGATGTGTGCCTTGCTATAAGTCTAGCAGGGAGGTACCAAAGTAATCCAGGAGTGGATCACTGGACAGCGGTCAAGAACATCCTGAAGTACCTGAAAAGGACTAAGGATATGTTTCTCGTATATGGAGGTGACAAAGAGCTCATCGTAAACGGTTACGTTGATGCAAGCTTTGATACTGATCCGGACGATTCTAAATCGCAAACCGGATACGTGTTTACATTAAACGGTGGAGCTGTCAGTTGGTGCAGTTCTAAACAAAGCGTCGTGGCGGTATCTACATGTGAAGCAGAGTACATAGCTGCTTCGGAAGCAGCAAACGAAGGAGTCTGGATGAAGGAGTTCATATCCGATCTAGGTGTCATACCTAGTGCATCGGGTCCAATGAAAATCTTTTGTGACAATACTGGTGCAATTGCCTTGGCAAAGGAATCTAGATTTCACAAGAGAACCAAGCACATCAAGAGACGCTTCAATTCCATCCGGGATCTAGTCCAGGTGGGAGACATAGAGATTTGCAAGATACATACGGAGCTGAATGTAGTAGACCCGTTGACTAAGCCTCTTCCACGAGCAAAACATGATCAGCACCAAAGCTCCATGGGTGTTAGAATCATTACTGTGTAATCTAGATTATTGACTCTAGTGCAAGTGGGAGACTGAAGGAAATATGCCTTAGAGGCAATAATAAAGTTATTATTTATTTCCTTATATCATGATAAAAGTATATTATTCATGCTAGAATTGTATTAACCGAAAACATAATACATGTGTGAATACATAGACAAACAGAGTGTCACTAGTATGCCTCTACTTGACTAGCTCGTTAATCAAAGATGGTTATGTTTCCTGACCATTGACAAAGAGTTGTCATTTGATTAACGGGATCACATCATTAGTTGAATGATCTGATTGACATGACCCATTCCATTAGCTTAGCATCCGATCGTTTAGTATGTTGCTATTGCTTTCTTCATGACTTATACATGTTCCTATGACTATGAGATTATGTAACTCCCGTGTGCCGGAGGAACACTTTGTGTGCTACCAAACGACACAACGTAACTGGGTGATTATAAAGGTGCTCTACAGGTGTCTCCAAAGGTACATGTTGGGTTGACGTATTTCGAGATTAGAATTTGTCACTCCGATCGTCGGAGAGGTATCTCTGGGCCCTCTCGGTAATGCACATCACTTAATCCTTGCAAGCAATGCAACTAATGAGTTAGTTGCGAGATGATGTATTACAGAACGAGTAAAGAGACTTGCCGGTAATGAGATTGAACTAGGTATTGGATACCGACGATCGAATCTCGGGCAAGTAACATACCGATGACAAAGGGAACAACGTATGTTTTTATGCGGTCTGACCGATAAAGATCTTCGTAGAATATGTAGGAGCCAATATGGGCATCTAGGTCCCGCTATTGGTTATTGACCGGAGACATGTCTCGGTCATGTCTACATCGTTCTCGAACCCGTAGGGTCCGCACGCTTAAGGTTTCGATGACAGTTATATTATGAGTTTACACGTTTTGATGTACCGAAGGTTGTTCAGAGTCCCGGATGTGATCACGGACATGACGAGGAGTCTCGAAATGGCTGAGACATAAAGATTGATATATTGGACGGCTATATTCGGACACCGGAAGTGTTCCGGGTGATTTCGGAGAAAACCGG
>NC_041392.1:46513799-46573507 GCF_002162155.2 Triticum dicoccoides
TTAGTGGAGAGAGAGAGGGGCAGCCAAAGGTGGGCCGCGCGCCTCCTCCCCCCCTAGCCGAATTGGACTAGGAGAGGGGGGTGGCGCCCCCCTTTCCCTCTCCCTCCCCACTTCTTTCCCCCTCCTAGTAGGAGTCCTACTCCTACTAGGAGGAGGACTCCTCCTTGGCGCGCCATAGGGGCCGGCCGGCCTCCTCCTCTCTTGAACCTTTATATACGGAGGCAGGGGCACCCTAGAAACACACAAGTTGATCCACATGATCATATTCTTAGCCGTGTGCTGCGCCCCCTGCCACCATAGTCCTCGATAATATTGTAGCGGTGCTTAGGCGAAGCCCTGCGACAGTAGTACATCAAGATCGTCACCACGCAGTCGTGCTGACGGAACTCTTCCCCGACACTTTGCTGGATCGGAGTCCGGGGATCTTCATCGAGCTGAACGTGTGCTAAAACTCGGAGGTGCCGTAGTTTCGGCGCTTGATCGGTTGGGCCGTGAAGACATACGACTACATCAACCGCGTTGTCATAACGCTTCCGCTGTCGGTCTACAAGGGTACATAGATCACACTCTCCCCTCGTTGCTATGCATCACCATGATCTTGCATGTGCGTAGGAAATTTTTTGAAATTACTGCGTTCCCCAACATAACCGTATTACAATAAACATGATCCAATGATATTCATGCTCAACGCAAACACTAAATAACATTTATTTTAGGTTTAACACTAATCCTGAAAGTATAGGGAGTGTGCGATGATGATCATATCAATCTTGGAACCATTTCCAATACACATCGTCACTTCACCCTTAACTAGTCTCTGTTCATTCTGCAACTCCCGTTTCGAGTTACTATTCTTAGCAACTGAACTAGTATCAAATACTGAGGGGTTGCTATAAACACTAGTAAAGTACACATCAATAACATGTATATCAAATATACCTATGTTCACTTTGCCATCCTTCTTATCCGCCAATTACTTGGGTAGTTCTGTTTCCAGTGACCAGTTTCTTTGCAGTAGAAGCACTCAGTTTCGGGCTTAGGTCTAGACTTGTGTTTTTTCACTTGAGCAGCAACTTGCTTGCTGTTCTTCTTGAAGTTCCCCTTTCTTCCCTTTGTCCCTTTACTTGAAACTAGTGGTTTTGTTTACCATCAACACTTGATGTTTTTCTTGATTTCTACCTTCGTCGATTTCAGCATCACGAAGAGCTTGGGAATCGTTTCTGTTATCCCTTGCATATTATAGTTCATCACAAAGTTCTACTAACTTGGTGATGGTGACTAGAGAATTCTGTCAATCACTATTTTATCTGGAAGATTAACTCCCACTTGATTCAAGCGATTGTAGTACCCAGACAATCTGAGCACAGGCTCACTGCTTGAGCTATTCTCCTCCATCTTTTAGCTATAGAACTTGTTGGAGACTTCATATCTCTCAACTCGGGTATTTTCTTGAAATATTAACTTCAACTCCTGGAACATCTCATATGGTCCATGACGTTCAAAACGTCTTTGAAGTCCCGATTCTAAGCCGTTTAAGCATGGTGCACTAAACTATCAAGTAGTCATCATATTGAGCTAGCCAAACGTTTATAACATCTGCATCTACTCCTGCAATAGGTTTGTCACCTAGCGGTGCATCAAGGACATAATTCTTCTGTGCAGCAATGAGGATAAACCTCAGATCATGGATCCAATCCGCATCATTGCTACTAATATATTTCAACTTAGTTTTCTCTAGGAACATATCAAAAATAAAATAGGGGAGCTTAAACGCGAGCTATTGATCTACAACATAGATATGCTAATACTACCAGGACTCAGTTCATGATAAATTTAAGTTCAATTAATCATATTACTTAAGAACTCCCACTTAGATAGACATCCCTCTAATCCTCTAAGTGATCACGTGATCCAAATCAACTAAACCATAACCGATCATCACGTCAAATGGAGTAGCTTTCAATGGTGAACATCACTATGTTGATCATATCTACTATATGATTCACGCTCGACCTTTCGGTCTTAGTGTTCCGAGGCCATATCTGCATATGCTAGGCTCGTCAAGTTTAACCTGAGTATTCTGCGTGTGAAAAACTGGCTTGCACTTGTTGTAGATGGATGTAGAGCTTATCACACCTGATCATCACGTGGTGTCTGGGCACGACGAACTTTGGCAACGGTGCATACTCAGGGAGAGCACTTTTATCTTGAAATTTAGTGAGAGATCATCTTATAATGCTACCGTCAATCAAAGCAAGATAAGATGCATAAAAGATAAACATCACATGCAATCAATATAAGTGATATGACATGGCCATCATCATCTTGTGCTTGTGATCTCCATCTCCGAAGCACCATCATGATCACCATCATCACCGGCGCGACACCTTGATCTCCATCGTAGCATCGTTGTCATCTCGCCAATCTTATGCTTCTACGACTATCGCTACCGCTTAGTGATAAAGTAAAGCATTACAGGGCAATTGCGTTGCATACAATAAAGCGACAACCATATGGCTCTTGCCACTTGCCGATAACTCTGTTACAAAACATGATCATCTCATACAATAAAATTTAGCATCATGTCCTGACCATATCACATCACAACATTCCCTGCAAAAACAAGTTAGACGTCCTCTACTTTGTTGTTGCAAGTTTTACGTGGCTGCTACTGGGCTTAGCAAGAACCGTTCTTACCTACACATCAAGACCACAACGATAGTTTGTCAAGTTGGTGTTGTTTTAACCTTCGCAAGGACCGGGTGTAGCCACACTCGGTTCAACTAAAGTTGGAGAAACTGACACCCGCCAGCCACCTATGTGCAAAGCACGTCGGTAGAACCAGTCTCGCGTAAGCGTACGCATAATGTCGGTCCAAGCCGCTTCATCCAACAATACCGCTGAACCAAAGTATGACATGCTGGTAAGCAGTATGACTTATATCGCCCACAACTCACTTGTGTTCTACGCGTGCATATGACATCTATGCATAAAACCTAGCTCTGATACCACTGTTGGGGAACGTAGTAATTTCAAAAAAATTCCTACGCACACGCAGGATCATGGTGATGCATAGCAACAAAAGGGGAGACTGCTGTCTATGTACCCTTGTAGACCGTTCGCGGAAGCGTTATATCAACGCGGTTGATGTAGTCGTGCGTCTTCACGATCCGACCGATCCAAGTACGGAAAGCACGGCACCTCCGAGTTCTACGCACGTTTGGCTCGGTGATGTCCTCGCCTTCTCGATCCAGCAAGAGAGGCGAAGTAGTAGATGAGTTTCGGCAGCACGACGGCGTGGTGACGGTGTTGGTGAAGAACAATCTCCGCAGGGCTTCGCCTGAGCACTACGAAAACTATGACAGAGGATAAACTATAGGGGACGGGGTTGCCGGCACACGGCTTGGTGTTTCTTGATGTGTCATGGGTGCTAGCCCTACCCCTCTATTTATATGTTGGGCCTTGGGGTTGAAACTTGGAGTAAAAGCCTCCACAAAGTCGGTTTCATCCGAAAGGAAAGAGTCCTTCTCGGACTCCAGGGCCAGATGCCAGGGTTCCCAGCGTCTGGACCCAGACACCAGGGACCCTGGCGTCTGGCCCCTGGACTCCGCAAAACTTCCTTTTGCGCTTTCCAAAAACCTCGTGGGCTTTCCCCTTTGGCCCAGATAAAGTGTTCTCGTGCCCAAACATTTCAGGAAACATGCGAAACCCCTTCCGGTGAATTCTGGAACCCTTCCGGGGATCAAACACTACTATCCACATATCAATCTTTACTTCCGGACCATTCCGGAGTTCCTCGTCATATCTGTGATCTCGTCCGAAACTCCGAACAACATTCGGTCACCAACATACATAACTCATAATACTATATCGTCAACGAACGTTAAGCATGCGGACCCTACGGGTTCGAGAACTATGTAGACATGACCGAGACACCTCTCTGGTCAATAACCAATAGCGGGACCTGGATGCCCATATTGGCTCCTACATATTCTACGAAGATCTTTATCGGTCAGACCACATAACAACATACATTGTTCCCTTTGTCATCGGTATGTTACTTGCCTGAGATTCGATCATCGGTATATCAATACCTAGTTCAATCTCGTTACCGGCAAGTCTCTTTACTCGTTCCATAATACATCATCCCTCAACTAACTCATTAGTTGCAATGCTTGCAAGGCTTATAGTGATGTGCATTACCGAGTGGGACCAGAGATACCTCTCCGACAATCGGAGTGACAAATCCTAATCTCGAAATACGCCAACCCAACAAGTACCTTTGGAGACACATGCAGAGCACCTTTATAATCACCCAGTTACGTTGTGACATTTGGTGGCACACAAAGTGTTCCACCGGTAAACGGGAGTTGCATAATCTCATAGTCATAGGAACATGTATAAGTCATGAAGAAAGCAATAGCAACAAACTAAACGATCAAGTGCTAAGCTAACGGAATGGGTCAAGTCAATCACATCATTCTCCTAATGATGTGATCCCGTTAATCAAATGCCAACTCATGTCTATGGTTAGGAAACTTAACCATCTTTGATCAACGAGCTAGTCAAGTAGAGGCATACTAGTGACACTCTATTTGTCTATGTATTCACACATGTATTATGTTTCCGGTTAATACAAATCTAGCATGAATAATAAACATTTATCATGAAATAAGGAAATAAATAATAACTTTATTATTGCCTCTAGGGCATATTTCCTTACAAGCAAAGGTTTAAGCTTGGGGGAGTTGATACGTGATACGTCTCCAACGTATCTATAATTTTTGATTGCTCCATGCTATATTATCTATTGTTTTGAATGTTTATGGGCTTTATTATACACTTCTATATCATTTTTTGGGACTAACCTATTAACCCAGAGCCTAGTGCTAGTTTTTGTTTTTACCCTGTTTTAGGGTTTCAAAGAAATGGAAAATCAAACGGATTCCAATTGACCTGAAACTTCACAGAACTCATTTTTTGAAGGAAAGAAGCCCAGAAGACTTGGAGTGCATGTCGGGGGACCTGCGAGGAGGCCACGAGGCAAGCGGGCGCGCCCACCCCCCTAGGCGCGCCCTCCACCCTCGTGGGCCCCTCGTGGCCCCCCTGACGTACTTCTTCCGCCTATATATCTCCATATACCCTAAAAACATCGGTGAGCACAATAGATCGGGAGTTCCACCGCCAGATGCCTCCGTAGCCACCGAAAACCAATCTAGACCCGTTCCAGCACCCTGCCGGAGGGGGCAATCCTTCTCCAGTGGCCATCTTCATCATCTCGGTGCTCTCCATGACGAGGAGGGAGTAGTTCTCCCTCGGGGCTGAGGGTATGTACCAGTAGCTATGTGTTTGATCTCTCTCTCTCTCTCTCGTGTTCTTGAGATGATACGCTCTTGATGTATCATGAGCTTTGCTATTATAGTTGGATCTTATGTTTCTCCTCCCCCTCTACTCCCTTGTAATGAATTGAGTTTCCCCTTTGAAGTTATCTTATCGGATTGAGTCTTTAAAGATTTGAGAACACTTGATGTATGTCTTGCCGTGCGTATCTGTGGTGACAATGGGATACCACGTGATTCACTTGATGTACGTTTTGGTGATCAACTTGCGGGTTCCACCCATGAACCTATGCATAGGGGTTGGCACACGTTTTCGTCGTGATTCTCCGGTAGAAACTTTGGGGCACTCTTTGAGGTTCTATGTGTTGGTTGAATAGATGAATCTGAGATTGTGTGACGCATATCGTATAATCATACCCACGGATACTTGAGGTGGCATTGGAGTATCTAGGTGACATTAGGGTTTCGGTTGATTTGTGTCTTAAGGTGTTATTCTAGTACGAACTCTAGGGCTGTTTGTGACACTTATAGGAATAGCCCAACGGATTGATTGGAAAGAATAACTTTGAGGTGGTTTCGTACCCTACCATAATCTCTTCGTTCGTTCTCCGCTATTAGTGACTTTGGAGTGACTCTTTGTTGCATGTTGAGGGATGGTTATGTGATCCAATTATGTTATCATTGTTGAGGGAACTTACACTAGCGAAAGTATGAACCCTAGGCCTTGTTTCAACACATTGCAATACCGTTTACGCTCACTTTTATCATTAGTTACCTTGCTGTTTTTATAATTTCAGATTACAAATACCTTTATCTATTATCCATATACCACTTGTATCACCATCTCTTCGCCGAACTAGTGCACCTATACAATTTACCATTGTATTGGGTGTGTTGGGGACACAAGAGACTCTTTGTTATTTGGTTGCAGGGTTGCTTGAGAGAGACCATCTTCATCCTACGCCTCCTACGGATTGATAAACCTTAGGTCATCCACTTGAGGGAAATTTGCTACTGTCCTCCAAACCTCTGCACTTGGAGGCCCAACAACGTATACAAGAAGAAGGTTGTGTAGTAGACATCAAGCTCTTTTCTGGCGCCGTTGCCGGGGAGGCGAGGAAAGCGGCACTAACACCCCGTCAACTAAGCTCTTTTCTGGCGCCGTTGTCGGGGAGGTGAGTGCTTGAAGGTATATCTTTAGATCTTGCAATCGAGTCTTTTAGTTTCTTGTTTTATCACTAGTTTAGTTTATAAAAGAAAACTATAAAAATGGAATTGAGTTTGTCTCATACGCTTCACCTTTTTAATATCTTTCGTGAGTATGACGGAAAGGATAATTGTGCTCAAGTGCTAGAAGAAGAAATCTATAAAATGTTTGGCACTAAATATTTGGATGATGAGCATGAATGCAATGTTGTTAGTATGAATTCCTTGAATATCTATGATGCTTATGATATGCAAAGCCACAAGCTTGGGGAAGCTACATTTGATGAAGATGATAATTTTTGTCCCCCAAGTTTTGATGAGCAAATTTATTATGATGAAAGCATGCCTCCTATCTATGATGATTATTGTGATGACATGTATGCTTTAAAGAATAATGATAACAATGAAACTTGTCATCATGATTTTAGTTTTCAATTGGATTATGCCTCACATGATAATTATTTTGTTGAGCTTTCTCCCACTACTATTCATGAGAAGAAATTTGCTTATGTGGAGAGTAGTAAATTTTCTATGCTTGTAGACCATGAAAATAATGCTTTAGGTGCTGGTTATATTGTTGAATTCATTCATGATGATACTGAAAATTATTATGAGGTAGGAATATATGCTTGTAGGAATTGCAATAATATTAAGTTTCCTCTCTATGTGCTTAAAATCTTGAAGTTATGCTTGCTTTGCCTTCCTATGGTAGTTGATTATTGTTCCCATAAGTTGTTTTCTCACAAAATCCCTATGCATAGGAAGTGGTTTAGACTTAAATGTGCTAGTCATATTCTTCATGATGCTCTCTTTATGTTTCAATTCTTATCTTTTATGTGAGCATCATTGACATCATCATGCCTAGCTAGGGGCGTTAAACGATAGCGCTTGTTGGGAGGCAACCCAATTTTATTTTTATTTCTCGATCTTTGGTCCTGTTTAGTAATAAATAATTCATCTAGCCTCTGTTTAGATGTGGTTTTATTAAATTAGTGTTTGTGCCAACTAGAACCGTTGGGAAGACTTGGGGAAAGTCTTTGCGATCATGCTGTAAAAAACAGAAACTTTAGCGCTCACGAGAATTGCTGCCATTTTTATTTGGAGAGGCTATTTAGTTAATTCTTTTTTCAGATGATTAATATATAAATTGCTCAGGTCCATAAATTTATTTGAGAATTTTAAGAGTTACAGAAGTATACGTTTGATCCAGATTACTACAGACTGTTCTGTTTTTGACAGATTCTGTTTTTCGTGTGTTGTTTGCTTATTTTGATGAATCTATGGCTAGTAAAATAGTTTATAAACCATAGAGAAGTTGGAATAAAGTAAGTTTAACACCAATATAATTAAATAATGAGTTCATTACAGTACCTTGAAGTGGTGATTTATTTTCTTATACTAACGGAGCTTACGAGTTTTCTACTTTAAGTTTTGTGTTGTGAAGTTTTCAAGTTTTGGGTAAAGATTCGATGGACTATGGAATAAGGAGTGGAAATATCCTAATATTGGGGATGCCCAAGGCACCCCAAGGTAATATTCAAGGATATCCAAGAGCCTAAGCTTGGGGATGCCCCGGAAGGCATCCCCTCTTTCGTCATCGTTCATTGGTAACTTTACTTGGAGCTATATTTTTATTCGCCACATGATATGTGTTTTGCTTGGAGTGTCAATTTATTTTTTTAGGATTTGCTTTATGTTATTTAAAACAATGTTTTTCATCTTTTATTTCAATAAAAGTGGCATCGATAGCCTTTACTATGCCTATGTTACAAGTATACATGTTGCTGTTTGAAAACAGAAAGTTTACCACTGTTGCAATAATTCCCTAGAAAAGTAAGAATGTGATAAAATGTTGAAACCTTTTGCATACTAAGATATGATAAATTTAATACAGTGGGAATTTTATTTCATAATTTTTGGAGCTAGGGAAGTATGGATGTTGCAGCATTCTTTACAGACTATCCTGTTTAGGCAGATTGTTGTTATGTTTGCATTGTTTGCATATGTTTGCTTCTTTAATGATTCTATTTGAGGATAGGACTATTAAATACGCAGAGGAATTTAGTATGAAATGTTTAATAATAATTTTAGTGATTTGCTACAGTAGAGTATGATAAGGTTTTGCAATGGTTTATACTAACTTATCTCACGAGTCCTTGTTGAGTTTTGTGTGGATGAAGCTTTTGAGATTTAGGGAGACCGTGATATGAGAGGAATTAAGGAGACACAAAAGCTCAAGCTTGGGGATGCCCAAGGCACCCCAATATAATATTTCAAGAAGTCTCAAGCACCTAAGCTTGGGGATGCCCCGGTTGGCATCCCACCTTTCTTCTTCAACAACTATCGGTTAGTACCGGTTGATCCTAAGTTTTTGCTTCTTCACATGATGTTTGCTATTCTTAGATGTCATTTTATTTTGCTTTGCTTGATGTTTGGATAAATTACCAAGATCTGAAATTATTAAATGTTAGAGAGTCTTCACATAGTTGCATAATTATTCGACTACTCATTGATCTTCACTTATATCTTTCGGAGTAGTTTGTCATTTGCTCTAGTGCTTCACTTATATCCTTTTAGAGCACGGTGGTGGTTTTATTTTATAGAAATATATGAACTCTCATGCTTCACTTAGATTATTTTGAGAGTCTTAAATAGCATGGTAATTTGCTTAAAATCCTAATATGCTAGGTATTCAAGAATAATAAAATTCTCTTATGAGTGTGTTGAATACTATGAGAAGTTTGATACTTGATAATTGTTTTGAGATATGGAGATGGTGATATTAGAGTCATGCTAGTTGAGTGGTTATGAATTTGAGAAATACTTGTGTTGAAGTTTGTGATTCCCGTAGAATGCACGTATGGTGAACTGTTATGTGATGAAGTCGGAGCATGATTTATTTATTGATTGCCTTCCTTATGAGTGGCGGTCGGGGACGAGCGATGGTCTTTTCCTACCAATCTATCCCCCTAGGAGCATGCGCGTAGTACTTTGTTTCGATAACTAATAGATTTTTGCAATAAGTATGTGAGTTCTTTATGACTAATGTTGAGTCCATGGATTATACGCACTCTCACCCTTCCACCATTGCTAGCCTCTCTAGTACCACGCAACTTTCGCCGGTACCATAAACCCACCATACACCTTCCTCAAAACAGCCACCATACGTACCTATCATGGCATTTCCATAGCCATTCCAAGATATTGCCATGCAACTTTCCACCGTTCTGTTTATTATGACACACTCCATCATTGTCATATTGCTTTGCATGGTCATGTAGTTGACATCGTATTTGTGGCAAAGCCACCATTCATAATTCTTTCATACATGTCACTCATGCATCATTGCACATTCCGGTACACCGCCGGAGGCATTCATATGGAGTCATATCTTGTTCTAAGAATCGAGTTGTAATTCTTGAGTTGTAAGTAAATAAAAGTGTGATGATCTTCATTATTAGAGCATTGTCCCAGTGAGGAAAGGATGATGGAGACTATGATTCCCCCATAAGTCGGGATGAGACTCCGGACGAAAATAAATAAATAAAAGAGGCCAAAGAAGCCCAAATAAAAAAAGAAAAAAAGAGGCCATAAAAAAAGAGAAAGGCCCAAATAAAATAATAATAATAATAATAAATGAGAGAAAAAGAGAGAAGGGGCAATGCTACTATCCTCTTACCACACTTGTGCTTCAAAGTAGCACCATGATCTTCATGATAGAGAGTCTCCTATGTTGTCACTTTCATATACTAGTGGGAATCTTTCATTATAGAACTTGGCTTGTATATTCCAATGATGGGCTTCCTCAAATTGCCCTAGGTCTTCATGAGCAAGCAAGTTGGATGCACACCCACTAGTTTCTTTTGTTGAGCTTTCATATACTTATAGCTCTAGTGCATCCGTTGCATCACAATCCCTACTCACTCACATTGATATCTATTGATGGGCATCTCCATAGCCCATTGATATGCCTAGTTGATGTGAGACTATCTTCTCCCTTTTTGTCTTCTCCACAACCACCATTCTATTCCACCTATAGTGCTTTGTCCATGGCTCACGCTCATGTATTGCGTGAAGATTGAAAAAGTTTGAGAACATCAAAAGTATGAAACAATTGCTTGGTTTGTCATCGGGGTTGTGCATGATTTAAATATTTTGTGTGGTGAAGATGGAGCATAGCTAGACTATATGATTTTGTAGGGATAACTTACTTTAGCCATGTTATTTTGAGAAGACATGATTGCTTAGTTAGTACGCTTGAAGTATTATCATTTTTATGTCAATATGAACTTTTGTCTTGAATCTTCCGGATCTGAATATTCATACCACAATTAAGAAGAATTACATTGAAATTATGCCAAGTAGCACTCCGCATCAAAAATTCTGTTTTTATCATTTACCTACTCGAGGACGAGCAGGAATTAAGCTTGGGGATGCTGATACGTCTCCAACGTATCTATAATTTTTTATTGCTCCATGCTATATTATCTACTATTTTGAATGTTTATGGGCTTTATTATACACTTTTATATAATTTTTTGGGACTAACCTATTAACCCAGAGCCCAGTGCTAGTTTCTGTTTTTACCCTGTTTTAGGGTTTCGAAGAAAAGGAAAATCAAACGGAGTCCAATTGACCTGAAACTTCACGGAACTCATTTTTGGAAGGAAAGAAGCCCAGAAGACTTGGAGTGCACTGTTGGGTTTCGTAGTAATTTCAAAAAATTTCCTACGCACACGCAAGATCATGTGATGCATAGCAACGAGGGGAGAGTATTGTCTACGTACCCAACGCAGACCGACTGCGGAAGCGATGACACGACGTAGAGGAAGTAGTCGTACGTCTTCTCGATCCAACCGATCAAGCACCGAAACTACGGCACCTCCGAGTTCGAGCACAAGTTCAGCTCGATGACGATCCCCGGACTCCGATCCAGCAAAGTGTCGAGGAAGAGTTTCGTCAGCACGACGGCGTGGTGACGATCTTGATGAAATACAGCAGCAGGGCTTCGCCTAAACTCCGCTACAGTATTATCGAGGAATATGGTGGCAGGGGGCACCGCACACGGCTAAGGAATCGATCACGTGGATCAACTTGTGTCAACTTGTGTGTTTAGAGGTGCCCCTGCCTCCGTATATAAAGGAGGAGAGGAGGGGAGGCTGGCCGGCCAAGGGGGGGAGGTGCAGGAGAGTCCTACTCCCTCTGGGAGTAGGATTCCCCCTCCAATCCTAGTCCAACTAGGATTCCTCGGAGGGGAAAAGAGGAGGAGGGGGCCGGCCACCTCTCCTAGTCCTAATAGGACTAGGGGAAGGGGGGGCGCGCAGCCCAACTAGGGCAGCCCCTTCTCTTTTCCACTAAGGCCCACTATGGCCCAAATAGCTCCCGGGGGGTTCCGGTAACCCTCCCGGTATTCCGGTAAAATCCCGATTTCACCCGGAACACTTCCGATATCCAAATATAGGCTTCCAATATATCAATCTTTACGTCTCGACCATTTCGAGACTCCTCGTCATGTCCGTGATCACATCCGGGACTCCGAACAACCTTCGGTACATCAAAATGCATAAACTCATAATATAACTGTCATCGTAACCTTAAGCGTGCGGACCCTACGGGTTCGAGAACAATGTAGACATGACCGAGACACGTCTCCGGTCAATAACCAATAGCGGGACCTGGATGCCCATATTGGCTCCTACATATTCTACGAAGATCTTTATCGGTCAGACCGCATAACAACATACGTTGTTCCCTTTATCATCGGTATGTTACTTGCCCGAGATTCGATCGTCGGTATCCAATACCTAGTTCAATCTCGTTACTGGCAAGTCTCTTTACTCGTTTCGTAATACATCATCTCACAACTAACATATTAGTTGTAATGCTTGCAAGGCTTATGTGATGTGTATTACCGAGAGGGCCCAGAGATACCTCTCCGACAATCGGAGTGACAAATCCTAATCTCGAAATACGCCAACCCAACATCGACCATTGGAGACACCTGTAGTACTCCTTTATAATCACCCAGTTACGTTGTGACGTTTGGTAGTACCCAAAGTGTTCCTCCGGTAAACGGGAGTTGCATAATCTCATAGTCATAGGAACATGTATAAGTCATGAAGAAAGCAATAGCAACATACTAAACGATCGGGTGCTAAGCTAATGGAATGGGTCATGTCAATCAGATCATTCTACTAATGATGTGACCTCGTTAATCAAATAACAACTCATTGTTCATGGTTAGGAAACATAACCATCTTTCATTAACGAGCTAGTCATGTAGAGGCATACTAGTGACACTTTGTTTGTCTATGTATTCACACATGTATTATGTTTCCGGTAAATACAATTCTAGCATGAATAATAAACATTTATCATGATTATAAGGAAATAAATAATAACTTTATTATTGCCTCTAGGGCATATTTCCTTCATGCACGTCGGGGGACCTGCGAGGAGGCCACGAGGCAGGGGGCGCGCCCACCCCCTGGGCGCGCCCTCCACCCTCGTGGGCCCCTCGTGCCCCCCCTGACGTACTTCTTCCGCCCATATATCTCCATATACCCTAAAAACATCGGTGAGCACAATAGATCGGGAGTTCCGCTGCCAGAAGCCTCCGTAGCCACCGAAAACCAATCTAGACCGCTTCCGGCACCCAGTCGGAGGGGGAAATCCTTCTCCGGTGGCCATCTTCATCATCCCGGTGCTCTCCATGATGAGGAGGGAGTAGTTCTCCATCGGGGCTGAGGGTATGTACCAGTAGCTATGTGTTTGATCTCTCTCTCTCTCTCTCTCTCTCGTGTTCTTGAGATGATACGATCTTGATGTATCGTGAGCTTTGCTATTATAGTTGGATCTTATGTTTCTCCTCCCCCTCTACTCTCTTGTAATGAATTGAGTTTCCTGTTTGAAGTTATCTTATCGGATTGAGTCTTTAAAGATTTGAGAACACTTGATGTATGTCTTGCCGTGCGTATCTGTGGTGACAATGGGATACCACGTGATTCACTTGATGTATGTTTTGGTGATCAACTTGTGAGTTCCGCCCATGAACCTATGCATAGGGGTTGGCACACGTTTTCGTCGTGATTCTCCGATAGAAACTTTGGTGCACTCTTTGAGGTTCTATGTGTTGGTTGAATAGATGAATCTGAGATTGTGTGACGCATATCGTATAATCATACCCACGAATACTTGAGGTGACATTGGAGTATCTAGGTGACATTAGGGTTTTGGTTGATTTGTGTCTTAAGGTGTTATTCTAGTACGAACTCTAGCGCTGTTTGTGACACTTATAGGAATAGCCCAACAGATTGATTGGAAAGAATAACTTTGAGGTGGTTTCATACCCTACCATAATCTCTTCGTTCATTCTCCGCTATTAGTGACTTTGGAGTGACTCTTTGTTGCATGTTGAGGGATGGTTATGTGATCCAATTATGTTATCATTGTTGAGGGAACTTACACTAGCGAAAGTATGAACCCTAGGCCTTGTTTCAACACATTGCAATACCGTTTACGCTCACTTTTATCATTAGTTACCTTGCTGTTTTTATAATTTCAGATTACAAATACCTTTATCTACTATCCATATACCACTTGTATCACCATCTCTTCGCCGAACTAGTGCACCTATACAATTTACCATTGTATAGGGTGTGTTGGGGACACAAGAGACTCTTTGTTATTTGGTTGCATGGTTGCTTGAGAGAGACCCTCTTCATCCTACGCCTCCTACAGATTGATAAACCTTAGGTCATCCACTTGAGGGAAATTTGCTACTGTCCTACAAATCTCTGCACTTGGAGGCCCAACAACGTCTACAAGAAGAAGGTTGTGTAGTAGACATCAATACGTCTTCGTCGCATCTACTTTTCCAAACACTTTTGCCCTTGTTATGGACTCTAACTTGCATGATTTGAATGGAACTAACCCGAACTGACGTTGTTTTCAGCAGAATTGCCATGGTGTTATTTTTGTGCAGAAATAAAAGTTCCCGGAATGACCTAAAAATCAACGGAGAATTATTTCGGAATATATAAAAAAATACTGGAAGAAGAATCCACGTCAGGGGGGACTCCACCTGTCCACGAGGGTGGGGGCGCGCCCTACCCCCCTGGGCGCGCCCCCTGCCTCCTGGGCCCCCTGACACTCCACCGACCTCAACCTTGACTCCATATATTCACTTTCAGGGAGAAAAAAAATCAGGGAGAAGGGTTCATCGCGTTTTACGATACAGAGCCGCCGCCAAGCCCTAAACTCTCTTGGGACGGCTGATCTGGAGTCCGTTCGGGGCTCCGGAGAGGGGAATCCGTCGCCATCGTCATCATCAACCTTCTCCATCACCAATTTCATGATGCTCACCGCCGTGAGTGAGTAATTCCATCGTAGGCTTGCTGGACGGTGATGGGTTGGATGAGATTTATCATGTAATTGAGTTAGTTTTGTTAGGGTTTGATCCCTAGTATCCACTATGTTCTGAGATTGATGTTGCTATGACTTTGCTATGCTTAATGCTTGTCACTAGGGCCCGAGTGCCATGATTTCAGATCAGAACCTATTATGTTTTCATCCATATATGAGATTTCTTGATCCTATCTTGCAAGTCTATAGTCACCTATTATGTGTTACGATCCGGCAACCCCGAAGTGACAATAATCGAGACCACTCCCGGTGATGACCGTAGTTTGAGGAGTTCATGTATTCACTATGGGTTAATACTTTGGTCCGGTACTCTATTAAAAGGAGGCCTTAATATCCCTTAGTTTCCGCTAGGACCTCGCTGCCATGGGAGGGTAGGACAAAGATGTCATGCAAGTTCTTTTCCATAAGCACGTATGACTATATTCGGAATACATGCCTACATTACATTGATGAATTGGAGCTAGTTCTGTGTCACCCTATGTTATGACTGTTACATGATGAACCGCATCCAACATAATTCTCCATCACAGATCCATTGCCTACGAGATTTCCATATATTGTTCTTTGCTTATTTACATTTCCGTTGATATTGTTACAATCACTATAAAACACCAAAAATATTACTTTTGCTACCGTTACCTTTTACCACCGTTACCACTACTATCATATTACTTTGCTACTAAACACTTTGCTGCAAATATTAAGTTTCCAGGTGTGGTTGAATTGACAACTCAGCTGCTAATACTTGAGAATATTCTTTGGCTCCCCTTGTGTCGAATCAATAAATTTGGGTTGAATACTCTACCCTCGAAAACTATTGCGATCCCCTATACTTGTGGGTTGTCAGTAGCCAGCCATCCACGTCTAACCGATCATGTCTCTACTCAAAATCTTGGGACGCAATGTCAGAAAAGTTTATCGATACTGGAAACTGGAAAGGGGAAGTTGAGATGTACTCCTTCCATCCAATAATATAAGAGTGTTTTAGTGTGAAAAACGCTCTTATATTATGGGATGGATGAAGTACATTTCAGGAACTAGATTCACTGATAGATACTATAGTCAGGAGCCTACTTGTGTACCACATCTGTTCTTTTTTCCTAGAATGTTGTAATTGTGTCTTGTGTGGATGGATGCATTGCATTGGCGGGGTCATTGATGGCTGAATGATATTGGTTGGGTGGTAGGGCTGAAGTTTTTCGTGGAATTTATATGTTGTGATTGTGTCTTGAGTAACATTTTGCTCTTTATATTTGGAAAAAGATGTCAATAACATTTTGCTCTTCGACTGTGAATTTGTATTATGGCACTACTTTGGTTTGGAGGAAAGATTTTCTTTTTTCCTTTTATCCCTACTAGAAAGATTTGTGAGATTTGGAGTTTTGCAAAAGCAAAGTTAAGATGGTGTTTTTTAGGGCCTCTTTGATTCGCAGGATTTTGAAAACGCGGGAATAGGAAAAGTATAGAATTGGAGTGTCATGCCCACTTGAATCCTATAGAAATGTAATGCAAAGGAATTGTAAAAAGAGGTTGGAGTGGATGTTAGATTTCCTATGAAATGTAGTGCAAAAGATTCAATTGGAAAAAATCCTATGGGATTCAATCCTATGAATCAAAGGATGAATGTAGGAAAAATTCCAAAGGATTTCAATCCTCGAAAAATCCTATAGGATTCCTTGAATCAAAGGAGCCCTTACAGTATATTCAGATTGGAAAAAATACTTTTCAAGTAGTGCGGCATCAATCCCCATACCTCCTTGCATGATAAGCAAGCCCTCTACCATCTGAGCTACACCCCCTTTTATGTTAGTATCTATTAATGAACCACTTAAATACCTACCTTGTTGAAAATAGAAACTGTCAGTTAAAAAATAGAAATGTGTGGTGTATAAAAAGGTGGTTAGAGCATCTACAACCGGACTCCACAAATTGATCGGACGGATGCAAGACCACTGACCGGACAGGACAGAGAAGGAAAAGGTTGACCCAACCGGACCCCTCAAAGCCTCCTTAAATGTCCGGACTATCCGGCACTCGTCATATTACCCTCATATACGCGATGAGTATGAGGAGTGCCAAGGTGTGTCCTGTCAGTGGTCCTGCGTTCGACACATAGGATTTGGCCAAACATGTGTTGGAAATATGAGCAATTTACCGAATGATTTTATTAACAGAAATACTAGATAAAGCATGACTAATATAGTAGAGATAAAACAAGTCATGCGTTCGGACAGAGAGAAGGTAAAGAGCATCTGCATATATGAACTTGAACTAAACACATCTAGAACAGACACTAGATGAAGTTGCATATATGAAGTAGAACCTAACACATGTAGGACGGAAAGTAGAGCAAAGAACGGTGTCATGACATCTAACAGAAAGAGCAAGAACACGTACGGGACAACAGCAGTGGAAGTGCTGGACTTGGGGTCGGTGTCCTCTCCTACCATGTCGTCGAGGAGATCGTGGACGTCGGGGAAGAAGTCGTCGTCGGGGAAGTAGTCGTCGGCGACCGGATCATCCATGATGAAGCAGCCAGTAGTCGTGCTAAGCGCTCCCCAAAAACCTTATCACCCTTCTCCCGTACAGGACTCAAAAGGTGCGGTTTCGGAGGCCTACTGTCCCGACCTGCGGTGCACGCCGCAAGCCGGGATGGGGAAGATCGTAGCAGCAGCGAAATGCTCAAGAACTTGTGGCGAGAGGAGGAAGAGGTTCTGGTGCGTCTCTCTGGGAGGAGCGACCTCCCTTTTATAGGCGCAAGAGAAGGAGGCGAGAGGGCAGCGACGGGAGGCGAAATGAAGAGACGGAGGCGAAGCGAACAGCCAGCAGCCGAAGGGCTGCACCGTTCGCATTCGAACTCCACTTTCGCAAAAATATTTTCAGCTTCCGTGTGACCTTTCGTACCCGTAGTGCATGGCAAAAATTTAGATATGAGCTCGGCTCATTCCCGCAACCCGCGGCGCATCGTGATGAGGCGTGGCGAGGCGGGCGGCGGAGGAGGAGCGCGCGTGGATATCCCTCTTGTTCTCATGCTCATACATGTGGGGAAAGAACCTCCCTTATAAGGAGGTCCAACTCCCACTCAACTAGCAATGTGGTACTAAACTTTAGTAATATCCCTTGCCTTGCACAAATGGGCTAAGTGGGCCTCTAGGATTTATTAGGAATTTCCGAAACTGCTATTGGGCTAGGCCCAAAATAGACAAAATTCCAGCAATCCCCCACCAGATCCCAGAGGCACACAGAAATTGCCTTTGGTTCCAAAACACTGTTTTATATACCGGTACTGCAGTGGAGACTGTTAAGTTGAAGTTCCACCTAGAAGTCTATGCTACACTAGTAAGCAACTTGAACAGTGGACTGGGCCTTGAACTGCAAGTTTTCTGCGAATCTAGCTTCACATAAAGCCTTGACCGATACGTGGCTACCGTGGGTCTTCCCCGCGGGTGAAGCTTATACGTCATACTCCGTGACCTTTCATGAGTTTACTAGAGAGAACCCTACTCTCATAGATTGCGACGTTTGACAATCAGACTCATATAGGTGTGTTCTTCAAAAGATGTTCTGCAGGATAACATCTCTGCTTTAATGAGCCACTTAGAACACATTAAGATATATATCAACCTGCCATGCAGATTAGGAGAGTATTACATCTTCATGGAGTGGTATTGTGAATAGTAAGGATACTCTCCTCTCAGTTGACCAACAGCTTGTCTTCCACATCTAATTCACGGGATCTCCGATCACAAAGAATAGGTTACCACTATGAACAACTCATATTGTGGGTCTCATACCCATCTCCCTCGATGCATTATCTATCGCATTACGTGATAGACCCTTAGTAAAAGGATCTGCCATATTTTTAGACGTTTGGATATAATCCAATGCAATAACTCCGAAGTTTTTCATTTTCCTGACAGACTTTAACCTTCTCTGAACGTGTCTTGATGACTTCATGTTATCCTTTGAGCTGCTCACTTTCGTGATCACAGTTTGATTGTCGCAGTTCATAAGGACACCCGGTACAGGTTTCTCAACAACCGGCAAGTCATTCAAGAGCCGACGAAGCCAATCTGCTTCCACCGTAGCTGTATCTAGTGTTGTGAGTTCTGCTTCCATTGTTGACCTCGTTAAGATGGTCTACTTGCAAGACTTCCAAGAAACAGCGCCACCTCCATGAGTGAATACATAACCGCTCGTGGCCTTTATCTCATCAGCATCTGAGATCCAGTTTGAGTCACTATACCCTTCAAGCACCTTTGGGTGCCTGGTGTAGTGAATTCCATAATTTGCAGTGCCTTTCAAATAACGCAAAACTCTCTCTAGATCTTTCCAATGCACATCTTCCGGTTTTGAAACAAACTGACTCAGTTTGCTAATAGCAAAAGAGATGCCAGGTCTTGTAGCACTGGCTAAGTACATAAGCGAGCCAATAATCTGAGAATACTTCAATTGGTCTCTAGCAATTCTTCAATTCTTTCGAAGCAACACACTAGCATCATATGGTGTTGGAGAGGGCTTGCTGTCACTATAGCCAAAGCGACTCAAGATCTTTTCCACATAGTGAGATTGAAGTAATGTAATCCCACCATCATCGTCTCTCAACAACTTGATGTTTAGAATGACATCAGCCACTCCTAAATCCTTCATCTCAAAACAACGAGATAGGAAATCCTTGACCTCCTTAATAACATTTAGATTTGTTCCGAAAATCAGTATGTCATCAACATACAAGCAAAGGATAACTCCCTCGCCCCCACCATGGCGATAGTACACACATTTGTCAGCTTCATTTACAACAAAGCCTGCAGCTGTTAAAGTTCTTTCAAACTTCTCATGCCACTGTTTGGGTGCTTGCTTGAGTCCATACAAAGACTTCAGCAACTTGCACAGTTTTCCTTCCTGGCCAACTAGTACAAACCCATCTGGTTGTTCCATATAAATTTCCTCGTCCAACTCTCCATTTAGGAAAGCAGTCTTAACATCCATTTGATGAACGAGAAGACCATGTGAGGCAGCTAGTGAAAGTAGAACTCGAATAGTGGTCAGTCGAGCCACAGGTGAGTAAGTATCAAAGAAGTCTTCACCTTCCTTTTGGGTATAACCCTTTGCCACGAGCCGAGCCTTGTACTTTTCAATAGTACCATCAGGCCTAAGCTTCTTCTTGAATACCCATTTGCATCCTATAGGTTTGCACCCATAAGGATGATCAGTTATCTCCCAAGCTTCATTCGCCAAGATGGAATCCATCTCGCTATGAATCGCTTCCTTCCAGTAGTCAGCATCTTCAGATGTATAGGCCTCTGAAATAGAACTGGGAGTGTCATCTATGAGATACACAAGAAAATCATCACCAAAGGACTTTGCAATCCTCTGTCTCTTGCTCCTAGTAGGAACTTCATTGTTCTCCTCCACAGGACTTTCAAAGTGTTCTATCGAAATGGCAGGTTTGGTAATTGTAACTGGTTCCTGATTCGATGAACTAGGCATCTCCTGATTAGATGAGGTAGCCATATCCTTCATGGGAAAGATATCTTCAAAGAAAGTCGCATCATTCGACTCCATGATCGTACCGACATGCATGTCAGGTACCTCAGATTTTACAACCAAGAATCTATAGCCAATGCTATGAAAAGCATATCCCAGGAAAACACAATCCACAGTCTTTGGTCCAAGCTTTCGCTTCTTTGAAATTGGAGCATTGAGTTTCACCAAACAACCCCATGTTCGCAGATAAGAGAGTTTTAACCTTTTCTTCTCCCATTCCTCGAATGGAGCTATCTCTTTGTTCTTTGTGGGGACTCGGTTCAGGACATGACATGCTGTCAATATCGCCTCCCCCCACCATGCCTTGGAGAGACCCGATGTGTCTAACATGGCGTTAACCAAATCAGTTAGAGTACGGTTCTTTCTTTCGGCCACCCCATACTGAGGTGAGTAGGGAGGTGTCCTCTCATGGATTATACCATGTTTCGCACAAAAAGCATCAAACTCATTGGAAAAATACTCTCCACCACGGTCGGACCTAAGCCTCTTGATTTTTCGATCAAGTTGGTTTTCCACTTCAGCTTTATAGATCTTGAAAAAGTTCAAAGCCTCATCCTTAGATTTCAGAAGATACACACGGCAGTATCTAGTGGAGTCGTCAATTAACGTCATGAAATATTTCTTTCCACCTTTTGTCAAAACACCATTCATTTCACATAGATCTGAATGTATGAGCTCTAGTGGTGCAAGATTTCTCGTTTCCGCGGTCGTGTGAGACTTACGAGGTTGTTTAGCTTGCACACACACTTGACACTTTAGATCCCTTGACGGTGGTGAAACTAGGGATTAAGTTCAACTTTGCTAGTCGCGACATGCAACCAAAGTTAACATGACAAAGACGTGAATGCCACACATTTGATTCACTATTGTTGCAAACATGATTAACAACTTTATTGCAAACGTCTGATAAGGATAAACGAAACAGGACTCCTGACTCATAGCCTTTATCAACAAAGGTTCGATACTTGGATATTACAAATTTATTCGACTCAAAGACAAGCTTGTAGCCATCTCTACATAGAAGAGATCCGCTAACAAGATTTTTATTGGCGGAGGGGACATAATGCACGTTCTTCAGTCGCATGATATTCCCCGAAGTAAACTTCAGATCGACCGTGCCAACACCACGAACAGAAGCACTTGAACCGTTGCCCATCAGCACGGTTGAAGTCCCTGCGGTCTAATAAGACGAAAACATGGAAATATCACCGCATACATGCACATTAGCACCCGTATCAATCACCCAATCAGGAGAATGACATACTGAAAGAATAGTGGGAAATATACCATACCCAGCATCCTTCATGTCAGTGTCTCCAATGACAACATTAGCGGTCTTGCCGCCTTTCCCAGGATGACGCTAGCGATTAGGGCAACTAGGAGCCCAATGATCAGGATCCCCACACACATGACAGACACCTTTCTTCTTGTCATTCTTCTTCTTGAAGTTCTTGTGCTGGACAGCCTTGTTCTTCCCATCAAACTTTGCTTTACCATCAAACTTGCCCTTGTTCTTGAAATTGTTGGGCTGGAAGTTCTGCTTATGTACCACATTGGCACTAGATCCTCCCTCAATACCTCGAGCACGTGTGTCCTTTGCTCTCGCCTTTTCTTCCACATCAAGAGTGCCAATGAGATCCGGAACGGAAAACTCCTGCCTCTTATGCTTCAGTAAGGTAGCAAAGTTCCTCCACGAAGGAGGAAGCTTAGTGATGATACCTCCGGCAACAAACTTGTCCGGTAGCATACAATTGAAGTGCTCAAGTTCTGTAGCAAATGACTGTATCTCATGAGTTTGCTCAACCACAGAGCGCTCTTCAGTCATCCTGTAATCATAGAATTGCTCCATGATGTATGGCTCAGTGCCTCCATCCGAGACCCCAAACTTGGCCTCGAGTGCGTCCCACATATTTTTTCCATTATCAATTGACGCATAAGCATCAACTATGTTCTCACCAAGAACACTCAAGAGAGCAGCCTTAAATAGAGTATTCATTTTCTGAAACGCTTGTTCCTGTTGGGCATCAAGCTCCCCTTCAGGCTTGCCAAGCGTGGCATCATAGCAACTCATGGTTTGAAACCACAAGACTGCTCTCACGCGCCACCTCTTATAGTGGATACCCTCAAACATAGGAGGTCTCATGGAAGCAGCAAAACCACTTGGGGTAAATTGCCTATAATAAGGTTTTTGGATTGTTGGAAATATGAGCAATTTACCGAATGATTTTATTAACAGAAATACTAGATAAAGCATGACTAATATAGTAGAGATAAAACAAGTCATGTGTTCGGACAGAGAGAAGGTAAAGAGCATCTGCATATATGAACTTGAACTAAACACATCTAGAACAGACACTAGATGAAGTTGCATATATGAAGTAGAACCTAACACATGTAGGACGGAAAGTAGAGCAAAGAACGGTGTCATGACATCTAACAGAAAGAGCAAGAACACGTACGGGACAGCAGCAGTGGAAGTGCTGGACTTGGGGTCGGTGTCCTCGCCTGCCATGTCGTCGAGGAGATCGTGGACGTCGGGGAAGAAGTCGTCGTCGGGGAAGTAGTCGTTGGCGACCGGATCGTCCGTGATGAAGCAGCCAGTAGTCGCGTTGAGCGCTCCCCAAAAACCTTATCACCCTTCTCCCGTACATGACTTAAAAGGTGCGGTTTCGGAGGCCTATTGTCCTGACCTGCGGTGCACGCCGCAAGCCGAGATGGGGAAGATCGTAGCAGCAGCGCAGTGTTCAGGAACTTGTGGCGAGAGGAGGAAGAAGTTCTGGTGCGTCTCTCTGGGAGGAGCGACCTCCCTTTTATAGGCGCAAGAGAAGGAGGCGAGAGGGCAGCGACAGGAGGCGAAACGAAGAGACGGAGGCGAAGCGAACAGCCAGCAGCCGAAGGGCTGCACCGTTCGCATTCGAACTCCACTTTCGCAAAAATCTTTTTAGCTTCCGTGTGACCTTTCGTATACCCGTAGTGCATGGCAAAAATTTAGATATCGGCTCGGCTCATTCCCGCGGCGCGGCGCAGCGCGGCGAGGTGGGCGGCGGAGGAGGAGCGCGCGTGGGTATCCCTCTTGTTCTCATGCTCATACAAGTGGGGAAAGAACCTCTCTTATAAGGAGGTCCAACTCCCACTCAACTAGCAATGTGGGACTAAACTTTAGTAGTATCCCTTGCCTTGCACAAATGGGCTAAGTGGGCCTCTAGGATTTATTAGAAATTTCTGAAACTGCTATTGGGCTAGGTCCAAAATAGACAAAATTTCAGCAACATGGACCACCTTTTCTTTTTATTTATTCTTTCACTCCATCTCCGTCAATTACATGCATGTGACCAGATGTATAAGGATAAAGGCAGGGGACATGGCTGTGAAAATGAAAATTTAAGAGGTGACCAGTCACTGTCCATGGACACGCCCGGACACGTCCACGGATGTTTGAAGGGCCAGATTAGATGTACATGGCCGTAGATTCTCTTACGTATACCTCACTTCTTTGTTTTTGGGGAGAAATATGTATATTACTCAACCAATATGGTTACAATCAGCTCCATCAAAGTTTAAAATTTCACCAGGCATCACCTCAAAGAGAGCATGATTTCAGTCCCATTGTTTGAGGCGCAAGAAAGATGTTGTGAACAAGGAGCCTCTATTCCACATATTGGTAAAAGATGCTATGCTCCATCTTAATGATTTGGAGTGGTTGTTTGCTGTGCCCATAGAGCATCTATCCTGTATGAACCTCGCCTTTTGTTCTATGTTCTTACTTTTAGTACTGGTAGAACTGAACACTTAGCACCTTGCTGCAATTATCATCTGGTGCTTGTTATGCAATCCTGATTGACTTTCACTAGTTATAATCTTGTAATTGTTGCTAGCTGGGGTCTTTCTTTGCTACTGCTTCTATGGCCAGGATTTGCGTTGGCCAGCATTATTTCTCCTTTTGACCCCCTAAAGGTATCAGAAAAATGTGCTAATTCTCAGTACATTATTTATCTAAAAAATTGGTAATAATTTGGCCGATTGAGATGGCGACAGTTTCCAGAGCAACACCTCTAGTAGATGTATGAAAGAACTTAAACTTACAAAAAAATAAAGAGAAAAGGAACTTAAACTTACAAAAAGAAAGAAGAAAGAAGAAAAATGCGCATCCAGGGAATCGAACCCTGGTCAGTACCGTGGGAGGGTACTATGATACCACTACACCAGATGCGCCTTGATGGTTATATGTTTTGTCTTCAGCTTCTCATCCTCATAGACCAGGCCATGTGAAAAAGAACAAAAATTGAGAATTGGAGAAGTGGGGTATCGATCCCCATACCTCTCGCATGCTAAGCGAGCGCTCTACCATCTGAGCTACATCCCCAGGAATGATTATGTCGATTAATAACACTACTTAGCTATTAGTAATGCACGTGTCTCGTTGGTGCAATTGCTATACGCGACCATCTCCCTTTTCAGAGGCATGGTGGCTGCGGTTTGAAATGCTAATTCCTTGGCGAAAAGTTATTCAAACTTTTGTTGTTGAAATGATTAGTTACATGCTCCCCTCTGTAGCTTAACATTTTGATCTTTTATGCTCAGTGCACACTTTGGCCCTACTGCTTTTTTCACCTTGTCGCTCCCGCTCTTTGTATGGAGATGTTTTTCATCACGCATATATCTGGGAATGTCATTGTTACTAGTGGCAAGTAATTCGGTCTTTCTTTCCACCTGATTTTGTGTCCAGGATTTGTGGTGCCGTCTTGGTCAGCATGTTATGGTCTGCCGGAAGGTTGGTGTTGGCCGGTGTTATTTTTCTGCAAGGCCGCCGTTCCCTGTCTCCACCGATTGTCTTAGGCCGCTCGATGCTGTTGTTAGGATGCTATGGTTTGACCTGATCAGAGCTGAAACCGTTCTTAGGATGGTCGGGTGAAGCGTGAGATGATCTCGCTGTAGTTTGAAAAAAACAATACCACGGCTGCAGATCAACATTTCAGGCACTATTTTTTTTTTTTTTGATAGGGCACCGTAATCAGGGGCCTACTGTGTGGATATATAAGAGCTGTTTTTTTCTCCTGGAATGTTTTAGCTGTCTCTTGATGTGGATGTCGCATTGGCGAGATTGATTGACAGAATAAATTTGGTTCCGTGAAGGGCAGAACATATGGACAAGTTTTCTTCTTCTTCTGGAATGCTGAAACTGTGTCTCCAGGTATCATTTTGCTCTTTCTTTTTTCTACAGAAGGATAGTTAACAAAATCATGATGGTGACATTTTGCTCTTTGCGCCATTGGTGTCGTTGAGATTCTTAAAAAAATACTCATTTTGTTTTAAAATATAAGGTGTGTATTGCTTTTTTGATAAGTCCAACCTCCTTAAGTTTGATCAAATTTATGAAGAGATATATCAAAATTCGCAATATCAAATTGGTGTTATTAGATTCATCATGAAATGAATTTCCATAATTTTCTGGCTTAATATTATGGATGTCGATATTTTTGGCTCTAAACTTGGTCAAAGTTAAAGAAATTTGACTTTCCAAAGAACTAGCACCCCTTGTATTTTGGAACTGATGGAATATTTAGTTTGGCGGATGGGGGAAACAATGGTGTGTGTTTTATGTTTATTTATAATGCGGTTATTTGTGGGCTTTCATGGTGTAAATCAAATCATACTTTTGTGGGTAAATTTCTGCGTCGGTGGCTACATGTACTATATTGGTGGTATAGTATCATCACATGGTGGTGCTTCTTTTTTCTAGGTGGTAAGAGGGTGCACGGGGTTGACATGTTTTTCTAGCCGGTTGGTGTTGATTGATTTGAAAAATCATTGGCCCGATCAAAATCGTAAACTAAATTCAAAATCGAATATCTCAATCAAATAAAGAGCTTCAAAATTAGGGAATATGGTGAATTAAAATAATTAAATGATAGATCTTCTTGAGAAATTATTGACCCGGTCAAAATCAGGTGGCCAAGTTCTAAACTGAAGACCTCAATTAATTATGAGGACTTACAAATTAGGAAGCATAGTGTATATAGTATCTAAAAAAATTGAATGTGAGCTTTAAGAAATTGTTGACTTGGTCAAAATCGGGTGACCCAATTTCAGTTTGGACACCTCAATTGATTGTGAGGCCCTTTACCCCTAAAGAGCTTAGTGATGTACTCCCTCCATTCCTAAATATAAGTGTTTTTAGAGATTCTATTATGGACTACATACGGAGCAAAATGAGTAGTAGATTGCACCATTTCAGTTTGCAGCACAGAATGTACCCATGTTTCTTATTTTCCTTTTGTGTCTAGAGGGATTGTGTGCATGTTTGGGAGATTTTGGAGTTTGCAAAAGTGATGTGAAGAATCAAGATAGTTTTTCTTTTACAGAGATTTGCAAAGAAAAACAAAAAAAAGGATTGGAGAAGTGGGGTATCGATCCCCATACCTCTCGCATGCTAAGCGAGCGCTCTACCATCTGAGCTACATCCCCTTGTTCGCTAATTGTAATTAGGAAATTTATTATCATGAAACACCTTCTCAACGTACCACACCATTAAGAATCGATTTTGTGCCAAGCAATGTTGCAACAGCGTCCTGATACCTTTGGTGGGGCGAGCCAGTTCAATCACAATCCCAGTTTTTATTAATTTTTTGCTGTTTCATTCAGTCTGCCACAGAATTCTTATTGATTAAGAAGAGTGAGAGTTGCCTGGTAAATTTGCAGAAAAACAGGCTAAAACCGACACAGAATGCTTTTTAATCAGTTTCCAAATTGCTTTTCACAAGTCATCAGAAGCAAGCAAAATGATCAAGTCTGGTGTACTTGGAAGATAAAAGAAAATCAACCAAACGAAATGCCCCACTGGTTATTCAAGCCAAGATCAGTCTCCCTTGAAAAGTAAGCAATCAGGTATAACTGCTGGATTTGCTTTTTAGCAAGGCCAGAGACCTCTTCTTCCTGGTGAATTTACACCAGACAACTGCAACTGCGTTAGGGGCTGCCATGCATTCCAGAGAGCCAAAGAACTGTCAGAGGAGACGGTCGACTGGTCGAGGTACTCGTCATCGACGGTGGTGTACTTCACGTCAGGGTACAGCTCGGTGGCCTCGACGCCAAAGGACGGCTCGATGTCGAAGTTGGTTTGGTCGCCCCTCATGAAGATGAAGAGGCTTCTGCATGATTACATGGCTGTAACATCACCGATGCTCGGAAGGTAGGTTTCGGCGAACCCGTTGCAGCAGACATATGTGTGAGGTATACCCTCCGCCTCGATCAGACGGGGGAGCCTGACTTTACCAGCATACAATGTGGCCGCTGGATCCACCGTGTGAACCCGCTCTACGTCAGAGCCAAACTCGGATGGCAGGAGCCTCTGTGCATCAACTATCCAGTGATCGATCCGCAGGCGTAGTTCCACCAACAAAGAAGACAAGTTGATTATCTGACCTTGATGACATTGCCGGCCTCCTTCACTGCCATGACAATCCTCATCTACTCGGCAAGCTGACGGGGCCCCACAGCCAAGATCACGTCATCTGCACCCTTGATGGCATTCACAAAAGGCTCCTGTGGTCAAATAAATCTCCCTGGTCATCAGACAGAAAAAGAATCAGAATCCACACACAGAAAACTATCAAAAGAAAAAATTTGAACGGCTACAAGACTCCTTTTGTTTTTCCTGCTCAGAGCTGGCTCATGATTTAAACGGCAACTTGCTGAAGCAATTAGCATTTGTGGTGCACTATTTTTCACACAACTGGTTTGCAAAATGACAACAGTGCTGCATTAAGAACTTGAGTTACATGCATTCTTTCATATAACTAATTCTTTGCATCACCACTTGTATAATTTCAAATGCTAATTTCAAGGTAAGAAGCCTTATGTACAGGACCAGCAGTCTCCAATAAATAGATTTCACTACAAAGACCCTATATTCCCGTAAGCAATTAACAGTAGAGTAAGCATAGCATGGAACTGAGGCATTTCAGGGGATGATAAAATTGTAAATTTCATTTAACTTGGGAAATTATTACCATTTGTGATACATGATTTTTCATAGAGCTGGTTCGCAAAATGACACACTTGATTAGAGGGCATCTGTACAGACACGTAGCAGGACAATAATGCAGCATTAAGCACCTCAGTTAAAATATCACTACTTGTATCAATATACAGCAATAGTATAATTTCAAATGCTAGTTTCAAGGTAAGAAGTCTTAACTATAGCAGGCTCAAATAAATACATTTCACTTCACCTCTCATAAGACAGATATAAGTTAGTAAGCCATTGACAGTAGAGTTAAGCATGATATGAAACTGAGGCATCTAGGGACAATAAAAAACATTCATTGCAACAATAACATGGCATAAATATCGGGTGTCACAAAACAGAACTGTTTGGTCTACCAGATTGGTCAGAGCGCCACAGCCAAAATAAAAACAAAAGCAGTTTTTATTGGCTAACAACAGCTTTCGTCCCAGTGCGGTGGTGCTTCCAGAGAACAGAGCCAGGAGACAATGCCATGGATCAAGTCCAGCTGGCCGCCGAGGTGGTCCGGCAACTGGTGGCATCACCATCTCCATGATTCTGTTTCGGTCCAAACCAAGGACCCGAATTAAAGCCAACAAAACATGTCAGATACCAGAAATCACGTTGTCTTCCGTAATAATACATGGCTTATCTGAATTAAAACCAAAGATTCTGTTTCGGTCCAAACCAAGGATCCGAATTAATACATGGCTTATGCTTGTAACTACACGCCCAGCATCAGTGCACCTAAGCAAGGCACCGAAGGGCAGCACAAGCAACAGACTGCCACCAGCAGCAAAGGCAGCCAGTGCTTACACCATCGCACGACACACAATACAGCACTGCAGCACACTTCTATCATCTCAGCGGGCGGGCGCCAGTGCCGCAGAGGTTGATGAGGTCCAGGAGGGTGGAGTAGAGCACCTCCAGGGACAGGTACCCCAGGAACCTGCGCTTCTCAGCCCAGGGGTCGTCCGCCGCTGGTGCCTTCCCGTCATCCTCCGCCGGGTGGTCGACAGTCAGGTACCATGAGATGCACCCGTATTCATCGTCCGGGTCCACGTGCGCCACCAGGCCCAGCGTATCACCGTGCTCCAGGTCGAAGTAGAGGCACAGGAAATCCCGAGTCACACTCATCCCCAGGACCAAAGCCTCCTCGTGGAGCCAGTTTATTATCTGGCTCGCAACCTGCAGATATATGTGCAGACAATGTGCTCAGCACCTTACAATAAAGTAGGCCCCGAAGAGATGCGCATAAAGACACCAGTCAGTTGAGTAAATCTCAGCCTCTGGACTTGTCTTATATGCATGTGTATATGTATAGTGGGGATGGTATTAACTTCTGAACTATGGAGCCCTGGCAATGATCCTAAGGCGTATCATCGTACCTATTCTCTGAACTGAAGTCAGGCTGAACTCAACATTCCGACTAGCCAAACAAACTATTCGCGTACGTCGATGGACACATACATTCAGTGCAAGGCTTTCCCAAGGAACATACAGTAAATAAGTGTAAACGACTGAACAACAACCGTTGCAGTCAACCATAGAACAACTTTGGATTTACTAAGCCTTAATTATAATATGGTGAAGTGGTTCATGCGCTATCCTGGCACAATTGATGCTTCAACCTTGTGAATCATAAATACTCTCAACAGTAGTAAAGTTAATAAATTAATCCAGTGCATATCGGCGATAAAGGATAATGACTTGAAAGGTTTTATTTATCACAAGTTTACCTGCTGCAGAACCATCGTTGGGAGGTCCTCCAAGTCACAATTGTAACTGTTTATCAGATAACCATCAGAGGGCTTCCTAGTCAACGACCCGGCGATGCTCGGAGAACCCTCGCCCAACAAACTTATCTGGCCGTCCTTCAAGACAATCTTCGTGTTGAACTGTGTCCTGGAAGATTTGTACTTGGGCTCGCCATTGTCCGAAGGCTTCGTGGGCCGATCAGCAGCCAAAATGGGTTGCGGAACTCTTAAGCAGAGAGACCAGGAAGAAGTTCTAGAGTGCCATGTAGGAAGGGACCGCAGCTGGAGATAAGGAACCCTGCTAACCTGCATGCATTAGTGAAAAGGAAGTTACAACGCCAATCTACTACACCCATGGTATGTATATTGCATTAATGAACGGGGAAATAATAGTAGTTATACCACACTCTCTAGCTCCAGCTGCACTTTTTTTGAATATGTTTTATGAGCCACTGTCATGCAGAAATGACTTAGCAAGCCACAATCTTCACCTGCAGACTCTGCGGACTGAGCAGGACTCTGGTAGCGAACAATATTACGATATTTCTCCCTGACTTTTCTGAGAATGTTCTCGTGGAACAGGTGTAGCAAGTAAATCTCCAGACTTTTCGGGTTAAGAAACCCTGAGGTGTCCCTTTTTGAAGGCTCCTGCTTCCCATTGGTGGTGGCTAGCACAAGATTCGCCTCTGAATTATTATGCTCTTCATGGCCTGCCATTTCTGAGTCACCATCCTGTCCAGAATCCACAAGTGAAAGGCACAACAAACTCTCCTCGCCAATTGCTAGTTGGAGAAAATCCTCACGCATTCCAGTTACGTTGACACCTTGAGTTTGGACAAACGTCTCACGGATCACCATATCCAATACCTGCAAAGGCATAAACTAAGCTAAGCACGAGGTGGTATGAAAGATAAAAATAACAAAAGGAGAGAGCATCTTTTGTCACAGGAATAATTTTTCATGGATTTCTAGTTGGTCAAAATGACAGGTTTGCAATAATTCATAAGCATTTAGACAACCTACCTGCTCCTCAAATATAGACTTGTGGATATTGCGAAGAATGGAATGTGCCTGTTTGACAGACTTATTGACATCATCATCATCCCCCAACACATCATCTTCCGCTGCAGAAGAAGTAGTGCTTGAGACACCTTTTGTTCTGCAAGCGTAGCTTTCTGGGCCGTTGGCACTGTCCCGGCGGAACTGAAGGCTCAAGAAACGGCACGACTTTTGGGGGACTTGTACAGACAAAGTGCCCGACGAGTCCTGGTCAATCGGAACCAGTGACAACGACGACATCCGTGGCATCGCTGCCGTGTCCAACTGAGAAGTGTCAACCACATCAAACATGAAGCTGTTGATTCCTGGAGCATTCCCACGCTGCCTCTTGACTTTCCAGTTCTGCTGCAACCTGCCAAATCCAACAGCACCGGTCATGGCACAAGCATCGCTACTTAGATGATACCTGGAATTCGCAATCCCTGCAACAAGACGAACCTGATCAATGAGCCGTAGAACCTAGCCTCCTTCTGGAACTGCTGCTGCATCGTCTTTGCCGATTGTTTGAAGTACCGTCCCAGATGCTGAGATTGCGGAATGGAGCATAATAGTTAGGGTATGTGGTGTAGGTTCAAGCATGAACTACTCAAAACATTTTATTCTGCAGTTTATTTTCACTCCCCTCCTCTTACTGGTACTCCCTCCGTCCGAAAATAATTGTCATCAAAATGAACAAAAAGGGGTGTATCTAGAACTAAAATACATCTAGATACATCCCCTTTTATTTATTTTGATGACAAGTATTTCCGGACGGAGGGAGTAAGTTGCAAATATCCCATTGGTCTCAGTCCATGCCTCTCCAACTAATTGGCTGCAGATGCTCTACTAGTTTCTAGTACAGGGGCTTACCCGCAGCCGCTGGAGCTTGGTGGCGGCGGAGACGGCCATGTCGACGAGGACTTCGTCCGGCAGCGGCCTGGGCTTGGAAATGGTCGCGACGGCCACGGTGTCGTTCGCCTCGACCTGCATTGTTTGTTAATTGTTATTATCCATCCATCATAACCAGGACATCAGCTCATACGAGCGGCTGGAGACGCGGAGGGAGGGACGGACCGTGGAGATGAGGTCGAGGACGACGGTGAGCTCCTGCTGCGCGAGCTGCAGGCTCTCGTGGAGGCCCTGCCAGGGCCAGGCCTTCTGGGCGGCGTCCTCGGCCGCCGCCTTCTTGGCCTTCTTGGCGTCCCGCTCGACGACCCAGGAGAAGTCGACCCGGCGGATGGCCGCCAGCCGCTGCTCCTCGCTGCTGGTGTCCCTGTTGCGCCGGGCGGGTCTGGATCAGGAGCGAGGCGAAGGGAAGGGGGGGAGGGGAGGGAGGGAAAAAAGCTGCCGGCTTACGGCGGGTAGTGCTCGTTGCCGGCCTCGTCGATGGCCTCGAGGCGCTTGATGGGGAGCTTGTCCAGGTCCAGCCGGAGGTCGTCGCCCATGGCCGCCGTCTGCTGCCCCTGCTCCTTGATTGATGGGGAAGGGGAAGGGGCGAGGGGCGAGATCGATTGGCCTGGAGGCTGGCGGCGCGAGGCGGACTCGGGGGCCAAGAGCGGCAGGCAGGTAGGTGGTTGCCGCCGGTGAGCGGCGGCCGGCGGGATCGGGCGACGAGCGGACCGGAGGCAGGGGAGATAGGGCGAGGGTTTGGACCTTGGGAGTTGCAGTGGTGGTGGTGCGGACTAAACCGGGCCGGGCCGAATCGCCGAAGAAAGCAGGCCTGATGGACGAACCATTTTTGCATGATCCTAAAATAAAACAATTTTTTGCATCATTAAAGAACAAACATTGTGGACTCTTTTTCCAGCAGAATATTGTGTTGTGCAGTCTCATTAAATTTATCGTCTTCCAAAAAATTCGTATCGAATATATACTGTGTATTACTATATTTGACTCTTTTTTTATTAAAAGTTTGCTTTGTTTAACCATCTCATACCGCCAGACATAACAGTTTCAAATCGATTATTAAAGATAACTCAAAATAAAAATTTGTAAAAAAACCTGTGTGAATTTATTGCAAAAGTTCTTTTTTGTGAAAACAATTATTGTATTACTCAATGATTAAGGAGTGCAGCCTCGTCCAACAATGTTCAAGACTTCTTCTGGGCTAGAGCCTAAACAAATCGCAGGCGGTCATTCAACCTATCTAAAGACATGAAATGACTAGCATTATTACAGTTCTGACGAATATGAGTAATACAAGAATTGTGTTCCCCCTACTAGTTTTGATCTCTCTGATCATAAATGCATACTTGGACCTATGAATTTATTGCAGCAGACAAGCCACAAGTTTTTTTTAGTTGGGACAAGACAAAAGTTAATGTGTAAGACACATGACTTCAAGCTACGACATTTTAGCTTTCACAATTCTAATACTCTAAAAAGAACAAATGTGAACTTAATTAGTTTCATTACTTCAAAAAATAACTAAAATACATACCGATACGTTTCAAAAAACAAATATGAAACAAGATAATTCTCCCATGAGAATAGAGATTTGTATCCGAGCGTTTACATTAGAATTTTGAGCAAAATAATCAACATCAAAATATTTATATATTAAATTTCAATATAAATGGAATTTACATTTGGAGAATAACCAATAATAGTATGATCACAATTCCATAGATTAAGGGAAATAAATATTTGTACATAACCAATATTGTATTATTAATAATTATTTGAAAAATTATGTAATGTTTATATTGCATATGCATGTGACTTTTCCATATCGTTAATGTTTGCAAGTAATAAATATGTGTGTAGTTGTACTTTTAGTGCTTTAATGTGTTTTTAGTTCTTATATTTTAGAAAAAAGTCCATTTTACTACCCTGAATAAAGTTGGTGGTTCACAATACCCCCTCATCTATTTTTCTGTTCCTTTCACCCCCTAAACAAACCCATACCGGATGAAAGAACCCCCTGGGTGGTTTTGTCTCCACTTGCTGCTGATGTGGCATTGGTCAACAGTGGTTTTGACCTGCGGGTGGGCCTCCCTTGGCAAGTGTGGCTGAGATTGACGGGTGGGGCCTAGAGGAGGCGGGGTCCGCTTGACAGGTCTGTCTCCTTCCTCTGTCGCTCGCCCGCGGGACAGAGAGGAGCTCGGGCGCTCGTCTCGGCGGCAAAGGCCACCCACGGCGGAGCTACGACCACCGGATTGACCCCCGCGATGCAGCGCGTACCCCGGCAGCAGCAGCAAGCAAGGCAACAACGGCACAAGTAGCAGCCACAAGCAAAGCAGCAGCGAGCGAGCGCACGGGGGTAGCTGCAGCTGCGGCGCGCACGGGGGTAGCTGCAGCTGCGGCGCACACGGGCACAGATCGAAGGGGGAATCGGCAGAGGAGCTCACCGCAGAGCTAGTGGACGAGGTTAGCGAGCGCGGGTGTCGATGGACACAACGAAATCGATGACAAGATGCGGCGGTCGTGGACGAAGACGATGGCGATGGCGAGCGTACGTGGCCTCCTAGCCCGAGCCCTTCGTCGAGGGTGAATGAGACGACGATGGCGGAGTACTGGACGTCTTGGCGTGACGAGGGGAGGCCGGCGGCCGCGGGATCGACGCGGCGACGGCGACCATGAGCTTTAGGCGACGAACAAGGGATATGCGGGAGATTTGGGGTTAGAAAAGAGGGAAGGAAGAGGAAAGAGAAGGGAGGAAGGAGAAGCAGGGCGCTCCGCGCGGCGGCTTGGAACTCCGGCAGTCGCCGGCGTCGGCCGGAGGCGGCGGGGTTGGGCGCAAGGGGAGGCTGGAGCTCCTCTATCTCAGCCCAGCCTGATGAGGGGGCCCACCTGTGGTCAAAACCACCGTTGACCACTGCCACATCAGCAGCCATTTGAGTCAAACCATCATAGGGACCGATTTTGTCCGGTATGGGATTGTTTAGGGGGTGAAGGGAACAGAAATAAAGATCAGGGGGTTATGTGAACCACCAACTTTTTTCAGGGTAGTAAAATGGACTTTTTTCTATATTTTATAGGAGGCAAACCATATCACAACAAAACTATTTTAGATTTTCATACCATATAAAAAGTTGTATTGCAAGCTAAGCCATGCGAATGAACAACTAGTTATGCTAATCCAAGGAATTTCCATGATTCCCTTTGCTGCAAAATTATGTCTCTTTTAAGAAATTTAGAATTCACTACTGATTACATCAGTCAGTTGAAGCGTAGCTGAAGATGTTCGCTTAAGCGAGCGCTCTACCACCTGAGCTGCATCCTCTTTTGTTCTACTTTCCAAATCCTTCTGAAGAAACTGCAATACATGGCGCAGTTGCAATGCAAGGTCCATATACAAAAATAATGTTAACCAAAGCAGGTGCAAAACTACAAATGGACACCCATTTTCACTGAAGACTGTTCAATTTGGATGAAATTGTGACAATGAGCAATTCTAACTTTCTTACTCTTCTCTTATTTTCGATGCAATAATAGTTGAATTCGTCTTGTAAGCGAAATATACATTTCAGACGCCGGGGTTTGCCTCCCTTCCACACAAAAAGAAATCCGAAAACATACATTTTACTGACCCTGCAACGTTTTCAATGTCTGTCAAATGTAACAAGAGAAGCAAAATATCGTTGTGTGAATGTGCAGAAGAACAATGTAATGTGCAGAAACTAGTATTCTTACAACATTGTGGGATACAGCCTGAATTTTGTTCAAAAAATATCCCAGAAAAATGCAGCAAGTCGTGTCCGGGCACATTAGCATCACCATGTTCAGAATTCGATATCCGTCAAACACAACATTCATTTTCTGCTGGTCTAAAAAATATATTTATTCGCTTCTGACAGACTGAAACTTTAAGCAGAACAACAGAACTCAAGTTCCCACTCAATGCAAGAACCACCACATCTGTACCGACACCATCTAACAGAGATGCAGCTAGCAACGTTCAAGTAGTGGCCATTGTCAACGCATTTTTACAGATTAATGGAGAGTGTCATGGTCAAACAGTTTCAGGATTTCAGAATCGTGATGGCAAAGCTAATAGTTTCATATACTGTGAGAAGAAGAAACCAAGCCTAGCTAAGCAGAAACACAAGACTGCATGCTGAGGTTTTCTGAATCCATATCTCAACGAAAGGAACTGGGTTCTAATGTCATTGTGTCCGAGGCGGTGACACTTCTGAAGAGGTGGACAGGAAGGCGACTTCTAGGGAGTAGGGCGGTGTCTCTCTACTCTGCGTCGACATCAGCATACCGCAGCGCCGCGTGGGCTGAATTAGCAGAAACTCTTGGACTGGTTTGGGTTTTCATGCGTAACAGGTGCTGCAACAAGTTTAGATAAGAATATAAAAACGAGAAACACAAAACTCATAGTTGAAACACAAAATGTTCAGAATTCGATCTCTGTCAAAACACAAAATTCAGTCTCTGCTGATGAACTAAAACTCTAAGTAGAACAACAAAATTCAAGTGTTCAACTCATTGCAAGGACCACTACATCTGCGCTTCATCTAAGAAAAAAATGCTGCTAGCAACGTTGAAGTACTGGCCATTGTCAACTCACTACAGATTAACATATGTCACTGCACCATTTTTCGAACAGTTTCAGGATTTTAGAACGGCGATGCCAGAGCAAATAGGTGCCCTACTGTCAGTTGAGAAAAGCAACTTTAGCTAGCAGAAAGAAAAGAACTGCTGGGTTTTCATGAACCCATATCTCAACAAAAGGAACTGGGTTTCTAATGTCATCGTGTCCGAGGCGGCGACGCTTCTGAAGAGGTGGACAGGAAGGCGGCCTGAAGGGGTCCTGGCTATGGTATCTCTCTACTCCGCATCGACATCCGCATACCGCAGCGCTGCGTGGGCTGAATTAGTAGAAAATACCTCAATCAAATTCAAAATCGAATATCTCAATCAAATAAAGAGCTTCAAAATTAGGGAATATGGTGAATTAAAATAATTAAATGATAGATCTCCTTGAGAAATTATTGACCCGGTTAAAATCAGGTGGCCAAGTTCTAAACT
Organism: Triticum dicoccoides; assembly: GCF_002162155.2. Classification (NCBI taxonomy): domain Eukaryota; kingdom Viridiplantae; phylum Streptophyta; class Magnoliopsida; order Poales; family Poaceae; genus Triticum; species Triticum dicoccoides. The sequence goes on from NC_041392.1 coordinate 46,551,095, forward strand.
GAAGACCTCAATTAATTATGAGGACTTACAAATTAGGAAGCATAGTGTATATAGTATATAAAAGAATTGAATGAGAGCTTTAAGAAATTGTTGACTTGGTCAAAATCGGGTGACCCAATTTTAGTTGGACACCTCAATTGATTGTGAGGCCTTTTACCCCTAGAGAGCTTAGTGATATACTCCCTCCATTCCTAAATATAAGCCTTTTTAGAGATTCATTATGGACTACATACGGAGCAAAATGAGTAGTAAATTGCACCGTTTCGGTTTTGCTGTTTCTTATTTTCCTTTTGTGTCTAGAGGGATTGTGTGCATGTTTGGGAGATTTGGAGCTTGCAAAAGTGAAGTCAAGAATCAAGATAGTTTTTCTTTTACAGAGATTTGCAAAAGAAAACAAAATACACAAGATGGAGAAGTGGGGTATCGATCCACATACCTCCATTCCTAAATATAAGTCTTTTTAGAGATTCATTATGGACTACATACGGAGCAAAATGAGTAGTAGATTGCACCGTTTCGGTTTTGCTGTTTCTTATTTTCCTTTTGTGTCTAGAGGGATTGTGTGCATGTTTGGGAGATTTGGAGCTTGCAAAAGTGAAGTCAAGAATCAAGATAGTTTTACTTTGAGAAAAATTCATCATAGGTCACAAAACTTGAGCTGGCTGACACTTAAGTATCACTACTTCAAAATACCCGAAATACAGTCCATTTACTTGCGTAGGTGGTTCAGTTTGGTCCATATATACGATTGGAGCTACGTATTTGCTGACTTGGCCGAGTCAGCCGTTGCCAGCTGTGCTTTGCCTGCCACTTGTGCAGCACCTGTCGGGGGGGCATTAATACTAGATGGCTGGAGGTTTTTTTTGCAAATGCGCGCACCTGGTCGGACCGCACCCCACCTGGTCATTAAACGGCCTGCACCTGGTCGGACCGCACCGGGTCGCTCCTTTCTCCTCCCTCCCGCAACCTCTCTGCTCCCGCACCCTCTCTGCTCATCGTCGCTGCCGAGGTCGGACGTCGTTGGCGTCGACGATAGCTCCATGAGCACGTCGTCGGACGCTGAGCTGCCGCCGTCCGCGCCGTTCGGGAGGGGCCTGCGCGACGTGCCTCTTGCTCCTTCGCGTCGCCGTGATGATGCCTTGCCGCCCCTGTACGGTACGTCGCCGTCGCCAGCAGCTCCTTTGCTCGATCTGTGCAATTTAGCTCCCGTAAAGAGTTCTTGGCCACATCAATTGCGCGTAGGAGCTAGGGTTTGGCCGTTTGTTCTACTCTCTGACGGATTGGGTGTGGGGTGGTAGGGTTTTAACAGTTTGTGAAGATCTTTCTGACAGGCCAAAAATAGGGCTGCTTCATGGGGGTTTGCAGTAGGAGCTAGGGTTTGGCCATGTTTGCAGAGATCTGGAGTGGTTATGGTTCTTTCTCCCCCCCCCCCAATTTTTCATCGGTCCAGGGGTCTAGGGTTTAAGCAGTAAAGTTTGCTCTTAGTGTCAGAGTGTTAATTGGACCAAAAATTATTGTAATTTGCAATTACATTGTGTCAGATTGACCAAAGATGGTTGCTTTTCGACCTGTAAGATCATACATTTGTTAATTGGAGCCATGAATCTCTGTTTTTCTTTCTGAAAAAGTAAAAAAGTCTGAATCTTTGAACTGTAGTCTGAAATGTCTGAATCTCTCTGTAGTCTGAAATGTCCGAACTTTTTCAACTTGATTGTTTTGCAGGTCACTTAAGCAACCACTTCTCTGTTGAGGTCATACATGGTGGCTACTTTCTGTGTGCTGGCAAGCATAGGGTTATCACAAAGGTCACTCCATTTGGTATGATTACTGTGACATGGATAATTGGACACCTAATGTTGTTGCTGAAGGAAATATGCCCTAGAGGCAATAATAAAGTTATTATTTATTTCCTTATAATCATGATAAATGTTTATTATTCATGCTAGAAGTGTATTTACCGGAAACATAATACATGTGTGAATACATAGACAAACAAAGTGTCACTAGTATGCCTCTACTTAACTAGCTCGTTAATCAAAGATGGTTATGTTTCCTAACCATGAACAATGAGTTGTTATTTGATTAACGAGGTCACATCATTAGCAGAATGATCTGATTGACATGACCCATTCCATTAGCTTAGCACCCGATCGTTTAGTATGTTGCTATTGCTTTCTTCATGACTTATACATGTTCCTATGACTATGAGATTATGCAACTCCCGTTTACCGGAGGAACACTTTGGGTACTACCAAACGTCACAACGTAACTGGGTGATTATAAAGGAGTACTACAGGTGTCTCCAATGGTCGATGTTGGGTTGGCGTATTTCGAGATTAGGATTTGTCACTCCGATTGACGGAGAGGTATCTCTGGGCCCTCTCGGTAATACACATCACATAAGCCTTGCAAGCATTACAACTAATATGTTAGTTGTGACATGATGTATTACGGAACGAGTAAAGAGACTTGCCGGTAACGAGATTGAACTAGGTATTGGATACCGACGATCGAATCTCGGGCAAGTAACATACCGATGACAAAGGGAACAACGTATGTTGTTATGCGGTCTGACCGATAAAGATCTTCGTAGAATATGTAGGAGCCAATATGGGCATCCAGGTCCCGCTATTGGTTATTGACCGGAGACGTGTCTCGGTCATGTCTACATTGTTCTCGAACCCGTAGGGTCCGCACGCTTAAGGTTACGATGACAGTTATATTATGAGTTTATACATTTTGATGTACCGAAGGTTGTTCGGAGTCCCGGATATGATCACGGACATGACGAGGAGTCTCGAAATGGTCGAGACGTAAAGATTGATATATTGGAAGCCTATATTTGGATATCGGAAGTGTTCCGGGTGAAATCGGGATTTTACCGGAATACCGAGAGGGTTACCGGAACCCCCCGGGAGCTATTTGGGCCATAGTGGGCCTTAGTGGAAAAGAGAAGGGGCTGCCCTAGATGGGCTGCGCGCCACCCCCTTCCCCTAGTCCTATTAGGACTACGAGAGGTGGCCGGCCCCCTCCTCCTCTTTTCCCCTCCGAGGAATCCTAGTTGGACTAGGATTGGAGGGGGAATCCTACTCCCAGAGGGAGTAGGACTCTCCTGCGCCTCCCCCCCTTGGCCGGCCAGCCTCCCCTCCTCTCCTCCTTTATATACGGAGGCAGGGGCACCTCTAAACACACAAGTTGACACAAGTTGATCCACGTGATCGATTCCTTAGCCGTGTGCGGTGCCCCCTGCCACCATATTCCTCGATAATACTGTAGCGGAGTTTAGGCGAAGCCCTGCTGCTGTAGTTCATCAAGATCGTCACCACGCCGTCGTGCTGACGAAACTCTTCCCCGACACTTTGCTGGATCGGAGTCCGGGGATCGTCATCGAGCTGAACGTGTGCTCGAACTCGGAGGTGCCGTAGTTTCGGTGCTTGATCGGTTGGATCGTGAAGACGTACGACTACTTCCTCTACGTCGTGTCATTGCTTCCGCAGTCGGTCTGCGTTGGGTACGTAGACAACACTCTCCTCTCGTTGCTATGCATCACATGATCCTGTGTGCGCGTAGGAAATTTTTTGAAATTACTACGAAACCCAACAGTTAGCAATTGCCGCATTTTATGATTATGAAATTTGGCAGATGGATGTCAAAACTGCATTCCTGAATGGATTTCTGGAAGAAGAGTTGTATATGATGCAACCAGAAGGTTTTGTCGATCCAAAGGAAGCTAACAAAGTGTGCAAGCTCCAGCGATCCATTTATGGACTGGTGCAAGCCTCTCGGAGTTGGAATAAACGTTTTGATAGTGTGATCAAAGCATTTGGTTTTATACAGACTTTCGGAGAAGCCTGTATTTACAAGAAAGTGAGTGGGAGCTCTGTAGCATTTCTGATATTATATGTGGATGACATATTACTCATTGGAAATGATATAGAATTTCTGGATAGCATAAAGGGATACTTGAATAAAAGTTTTTCAATGAAAGACCTCGGTGAAGCTGCTTACATATTAGGCATTAAGATCTATAGAGATAGATCAAGACACTTAATTGGACTTTCACAAAGCACATACCTTGACAAGATTTTGAAGAAATTCAAAATGGATCAAGCAAAGAAAGGATTCTTGCCTGTATTACAAGGTGTGAAATTGAGTAAGACTCAATGCCCGACCACTGCAGAAGATAGAGAGAATATGAAAGATGTTCCCTATGCATCAGCCATAGGCTCTATCATGTATGCAATGCTGTGTACCAGACCTGATGTGTGCCTTGCTATAAGTTTAGCAGGGAGGTACCAAAGTAATCCAGGAGTGGATCACTGGACAGCGGTCAAGAACATCCTGAAATACCTGAAAAGGACTAAGGATATGTTTCTCGTATATGGAGGTGACAAAGAGCTCATCGTAAAAGGTTACGTTGATGCAAGCTTTGACACTGATCCGGACGATTCTAAATCGCAAACCGGATACGTGTTTACATTAAACGGTGGAGCTGTCAGTTGGTGCAGTTCTAAACAAAGCGTCGTAGCGGGATCTACATGTGAAGCGGAATAGATAGCTGCTTAGGAAGCAGCAAATGAAGGAGTCTAGATGAAGGAGTTCATATCCGATCTAGGTGTCATACCTAGTGCATCGGGTCCAATGAAAATCTTTTGTGACAATACTGGTGCAATTGCCTTGGCAAAGGAATCCAGATTTCACAAAAGGACCAAACACATCAAGAGACGCTTCAACTCCATCCGGGATCTAGTCCAGGTGGGAGACATAGAGATTTGCAAGATACATACGGATCTGAATGTTGCAGACCCGTTGACTAAGCCTCTTCCACGAGCAAAACATGATCAGCACCAAGGCTCCATGGGTGTTAGAATCATTACAGTGTAATCTAGATTATTGACTCTAGTGCAAGCGGGAGACTGAAGGAAATATGCCCTAGAGGCAATAATAAAGTTATTATTTATTTCCTTATAATCATGATAAATGTTTATTATTCATGCTAGAATTGTATTTACCGGAAACATAATACATGTGTGAATACATAGACAAACAAAGTGTCACTAGTATGCCTCTACTTGACTAGCTCGTTAATCAAAGATGGTTATGTTTCCTAACCATGAACAATGAGTTGTTATTTGATTAACGAGGTCACATCATTAGCAGAATGATCTGATTGACATGACCTATTTCATTAGCTTAGCACCCGATCGTTTAGTATGTTGCTATTGCTTTCTTCATGACTTATACATGTTCCTATGACTATGAGATTATGCAACTCCCGTTTACCGGAGGAACACTTTGGGTACTACCAAACGTCACAACGTAACTGGGTGATTATAAAGGAGTACTACAGGTGTCTCCAATGGTCGATGTTGGGTTGGCGTATTTCGAGATTAGGATTTGTCACTCCGATTGTCGGAGAGGTATCTCTGGGCCCTCTCGGTAATACACATCACATAAGCCTTGCAAGCATTACAACTAATATGTTAGTTGTGAGATGATGTATTACGGAACGAGTAAAGAGACTTGCCGGTAACGAGATTGAACTAGGTATTGGATACCGACGATCGAATCTCGGGCAAGTAACATACCGATGACAAAGGGAACAACGTATGTTGTTATGCGGTCTGACCGATAAAGATCTTCGTAGAATATGTAGGATTCAATATGGGCATCCAGGTCCCGCTATTGGTTATTGACCAGAGACGTGTCTCAGTCATGTCTACATTGTTCTCGAACCCGTAGGGTCCGCACGCTTAAGGTTACGATGACAGTTATATTATGAGTTTATGCATTTTGATGTACTGAAGGTTGTTCGGAGTCCCGGATGTGATCACGGACATGACGAGGAGTCTCGAAATGGTCGAGACGTAAAGATTGATATATTGGAAGCCTATATTTGGATATCGGAAGTGTTCCGGGTGAAATCGGGATTTTACCGGAATACCGGGAGGGTTACCGGAACCCCCCGGGAGCTATTTGGGCCATAGTGGGCCTTAGTGGAAAAGAGAAGGGGCTGCCCTAGATGGGCTGCGCGCCCCCCCCTTCCCCTAGTCCTATTAGGACTAGGAGAGGTGGCCGGCCCCCTCCTCCTCTTTTCCCCTCCGAGGAATCCTAGTTGGACTAGGATTGGAGGGGGAATCCTACTCCCAGAGGGAGTAGGACTCTCCTGCGCCTCCCCCCCTTGGCCGGCCAGCCTCCCCTCCTCTCCTCCTTTATATACGGAGGCAGGGGCACCTCTAAACACACAAGTTGACACAAGTTGATCCACGTGATCTATTCCTTAGCCGTGTGCGGTGCCCCCTGCCACCATATTCCTCGATAATACTGTAGCGGAGTTTAGGCGAAGCCCTGCTGCTGTAGTTCATCAAGATCGTCACCACGCCGTCGTGCTGACGAAACTCTTCCCCGACACTTTGCTGGATCGGAGTCCGGGGATCGTCATTGAGCTGAACGTGTGCTCGAACTCGGAGGTGTCGTAGTTTCGGTGCTTGATCGGTTGGATCGAGAAGACGTACGACTACTTCCTCTACGTCGTGTCATCGCTTCCGCAGTCGGTTTGCGTTGGGTACGTAGACAATACTCTCCCCTCGTTGCTATGCATCACATGATCTTGCGTGTGCGTAGGAAATTTTTTGAAATTACTACGAAACCCAACAGTGGTATCAGAGCCTAGGTTATTTATGTTGATGTTATATGCACGAGTAGAACACAAGTGAGTTGTGGACGATACAAGTCATACTGCCTACCAGCATGTCATACTTTGGTTCGGCGGTATTGTTGGACGAGACGACCCGGACCAACCTTACGCGTACGCTTACGCGAGACCGGTTCCCTCGACGTGCTTTGCACAGAGATGGCTTGCGGGCGACTGTCTCTCCAACTTTAGTTGAACCAAGTATGGCTACGCCCGGTCCTTGAGAAGGTTAAAACGGAGTCTATTTGACAAACTATCGTTGTGGTTTTGATGCGTAGGTGAGATTGGTTCTTACTTAAGCCCGTAGCAGCCACGTAAAACATGCAACAACAAAGTAGAGGACGTCTAACTTGTTTTTGCAGGGCATGTTGTGATGTGATATGGTCAAGGCATGATGCTGAATTTTATTGTATGAGATGATCATGTTTTGTAACCAAGTTAGAACGGCAAACAAGTTGCTGCTCAAGAGAAGAAACCCAAGTCTGGACCTAAGCCTGAAACTGAGTGCTTCTACTGCAAGCAGACTGGTCACTGGAAGCGGAACTGTCCCAAGTATTTGGCGGATAAGAAGGATGGCAAGGTGAACAAAGGTATATGTGATATACATGTTATTGATGTGTACCTTACTAGAGCTCGCAGTAGCACCTGGGTATTTGATACTGGTTCTGTTGCTAATATTTGCAACTCGAAACAGGGACTACGGAATAAGCGGGCACTGGCAAAGGACGAGGTGACGATGCGCGTGGGAAACGGTTCCAAAGTCGATGTGATCGCAGTCGGCACGCTACCTCTACATCTACCTTCGGGATTAATATTAGACCTAAGTAATTGTTATTTGGTGCCAGCGTTGAGCATAAACATTATATCTGGATCTTGTTTAATGCGAGACGGTTATTCATTTAAATCAGAGAATAATGGTTGTTCTATTTATATGAGTAATATCTTTTATGGTCATGCACCCTTGAAGAGTGGTCTATTCTTATTGAATCTCGATAGTAGTAATACACATATTCATAATGTTGAAGCCAAAAGATGCAGAGTTGATAATGTAAGTGCAACTTATTTGTGGCACTGTCGTTTAAGTCATATCGGTATAAAGCGCATGAAGAAACTCCATGCTGATGGACTTTTGGAACCACTTGATTATGAATCACTTGGTACTTGCGAACCGTGCCTCATGGGCAAGATGACTAAAACACCGTTCTCCGGTACTATGGAGAGAGCAACAGATTTGTTGGAAATCATACATACCGATGTATGTGGCCCGATGAATATTGAGGCTCGTGGCGGATATCGTTATTTTCTCACCTTCACAGATGATTTAAGCAGATATGGGTATATCTACTTAATAAAACATAAGTCTGAAACATTTGAAAAGTTCAAAGAATTTCAGAGTGAAGTTGAAAATCATCGTAACAAGAAAATAAAGTTTCTACGATCTGATCGTGGAGGAGAATATTTGAGTTACGAGTTTGGTGTACATTTGAAAAACTGTGGAATAGTTTCGCAACTCACGCCACCCGGAACACCACAGCGTAATGGTGTGTCCGAACGTCGTAATCGTACTTTACTAGATATGGTGCGATCTATGATGTCTCTTACTGATTTACCGCTATCATTTTGGGGATATGCTTTAGAGACGGCCGCATTCACGTTAAATAGGGCACCATCAAAATCCGTTGAGACGACGCCTTATGAACTGTGGTTTGGCAAGAAACCAAAGTTGTCGTTTCTTAAAATTTGGGGCTGCGATGCTTATGTGAAAAAAGCTTCAACCTGATAAGCTCGAACCCAAATCGGAGAAATGTGTCTTCATAGGATACCCAAAGGAAACTGTTGGGTACACCTTCTATCACAGATCCGAAGGCAAGACATTCGTTGCTAAGAATGGATCATTTCTAGAGAAGGAGTTTCTCTCGAAAGAAGTGAGTGGGAGGAAAGTAGAACTTGACGAGGTAACTGTACCTGCTCCTTTACTGGAAAGTAGTTCATCACAGAAAATTGTTTCAGTGACACCTACACCAGTTAGTGAGGAAGCCAATGATAATGATCATGAAACTTCAGATCAAGATACTACTGAACCTCGTAGATCAACCAGAGTAAGATCCGCACCAGAGTGGTACGGTAATCCTGTTCTGGAGGTCATGCTACTAGATCATGATGAACCTACGAACTATGAAGAAGCGATGGTGAGCCCAGATTCCGCAAAGTGGCTTGAAGCCATGAAATCTGAGATGGGATCCATGTATGAGAACAAAGTATGGACTTTGGTTGACTTGCCCGATGATCGGCAAGCAATTGAGAATAAATGGATCTTTAAGAAGAAGACTGACGCTGATGGTAATGTTACTGTCTACAAAGCTCGACTTGTCGCAAAAAGTTTTCGGCAAGTTCAAGGGATTGACTACGATGAGACCTTCTCACCCGTAGCGATGCTTAAGTCCGTCCGAATCATGTTAGCAATTGCCGCATTTTATGATTATGAAGTTTGGCAGATGGATGTCAAAACTGCATTCCTGAATGGATTTCTGGAAGAAGAGTTGTATATGATGCAACTAGAAGGTTTTGTCGATCCAAAGGGAGCTAACAAAGTGTGCAAGCTCCAGCGATCCATTTATGGACTGGTGCAAGCCTCTCGGAGTTGGAATAAACGTTTTGATAGTGTGATCAAAGCATTTGGTTTTATACAGACTTTCGGAGAAGCCTGTATTTACAAGAAAGTGAGTGGGAGCTCTGTAGCATTTCTGATATTATATGTGGATGACATATTACTAATTGGAAATGATATAGAATTTCTAGATAGCATAAAGGGATACTTGAATAAAAGTTTTTCAATGAAAGACCTCGGTGAAGCTGCTTACATATTAGGCATTAAGATCTATAGAGATAGATCAAGACGCTTAATTGGACTTTCACAAAGCACATACCTTGACAAAATTTTGAAGAAATTCAAAATGGATCAAGCAAAGAAAGGATTCTTGCCTGTATTACAAGGTGTGAAGTTGAGTAAAGACTCAATGCCCGACCACTGCAGAAGATAGAGAGAATATGAAAGATGTTCCCTATGCATAAGCCATAGGCTCTATCATGTATGCAATGCTGTGTACCAGACCTGATGTGTGCCTTGCTATAAGTTTAGCAGGGAGGTACCAAAGTAATCCAGGAGTGGATCACTGGACAGCGGTCAAGAACATCCTGAAATACCTGAAAAGGACTAAGGATATGTTTCTCGTATATGGAGGTGACAAAGAGCTCACCGTAAAAGGTTACGTTGATGCAAGCTTTGACACTGATCCGGACGATTCTAAATCGCAAACCGGATACGTGTTTACATTAAACGGTGGAGCTGTCAGTTGGTGCAGTTCTAAACAAAGCGTTGTAGCGGGATCTACATGTGAAGCGGAATACATAGCTGCTTCGGAAGCAGCAAATGAAGGAGTCTGGATGAAGGAGTTCATATCAGATCTAGGTGTCATACCTAGTGCATCGGGTCCAATGAAAATCTTTGTGACAATACTGGTGCAATTGCCTTGGCAAAGGAATCCAGATTTCACAAAAGGACCAAACACATCAAGAGACGCTTCAACTCCATCCGGGATCTAGTCCAGGTGGGAGACATAGAGATTTGCAAGATACATACGGATCTGAATGTTGCAGACCCATTGACTAAACCTCTTCCACGAGCAAAACATGATCAGCACCAAGGCTCCATGGGTGTTAGAATCATTACAGTGTAATCTAGATTATTGACTCTAGTGCAAGTGGGAGACTGAAGGAAATATGCCCTAGAGGCAATAATAAAGTTATTATTTATTTCCTTATAATCATGATAAATGTTTATTATTCATGCTAGAAGTGTATTTACCGGAAACATAATACATGTGTGAATACATAGACAAACAAAGTGTCACTAGTATGCCTCTACTTGACTAGCTCGTTAATCAAAGATGGTTATGTTTCCTAACCATGAACAATGAGTTGTTATTTGATTAACGAGGTCACATCATTAGTAGAATGATCTGATTGACATGACCCATTCCATTAGCTTAGCACCCGATCGTTTAGTATGTTGCTATTACTTTCTTCATGACTTATACATGTTCCTATGACTATGAGATTATGCAACTCCCGTTTACCGGAGGAACACTTTGGGTACTACCAAACGTCACAACGTAACTGGGTGATTATAAAGGAGTACTACAGGTGTCTCCAATGGTCGATGTTGGGTTGGCGTATTTCGAGATTAGGATTTGTCACTCCGATTGTCGGAGAGGTATCTCTGGGCCCTCTCGGTAATACACATCACATAAGCCTTGCAAGCATTACAACTAATATGTTAGTTGTGAGATGATGTATTACGGAACGAGTAAAGAGACTTGCCGGTAATGAGATTGAACTAGGTATTGGATACCGACGATCGAATCTCGGGCAAGTAACATACCGATGACAAAGGGAACAACGTATGTTGTTATGCGGTCTGACCGATAAAGATCTTCGTAGAATATGTAGGATCCAATATGGGCATCCAGGTCCCGCTATTGGTTATTGACCAGAGACGTGTCTCGGTCATGTCTACATTGTTCTCGAACCTGTAGGGTCCGCACGCTTAAGGTTACGATGACAATTATATTATGAGTTTATGCATTTTGATGTACCGAAGGTTGTTCGGAGTCCCGGATGTGATCACGGACATGACGAGGAGTCTCGAAATGGTCGAGACGTAAAGATTGATATATTGGAAGCCTATATTTGGATATCGGAAGTGTTCCGGGTGAAATCGGGATTTTACCGGAATACCGGGAGGGTTACCGGAACCCCCCGGGAGCTATTTGGGCCATAGTGGGCCTTAGTGGAAAAGAGAAGGGGCTGCCCTAGATGGGCTGCGCCCCCCCTTCCCCTAGTCCTATTAGGACTAGGAGAGGTGGCCGGCCCCCTCCTCCTCTTTTCCCCTCCGAGGAATCCTAGTTGGACTAGGATTGGAGGGGGAATCCTACTCCCAGAGGGAGTAGGACTCTCCTGCGCCTCCCCCCCTTGGCCGGCCAGCCTCCCCTCCTCTCCTCCTTTATATACGGAGGCAGGGGCACCTCTAAACACACAAGTTGACACAAGTTGATCCACGTGATCTATTCCTTAGCCGTGTGCGGTGCCCCCTGCCACCATATTCCTCGATAATACTGTAGCGGAGTTTAGGCGAATCCCTGCTGCTGTAGTTCATCAAGATCGTCACCACGCCGTCGTGCTGACGAAACTCTTCCCCGACACTTTGCTGGATCGGAGTCCGGGGATCGTCATCGAGCTGAACGTGTGCTCGAACTCGGAGGTGCCGTAGTTTCAGTGCTTGATCGGTTGGATCGAGAAGACGTACGACTACTTCCTCTATGTCGTGTCATCGCTTCCGCAGTCGGTCTGCGTTGGGTACGTAGACAATACTCTCCCCTCGTTGCTATGCATCACATGATCTTGCGTGTGCGTAGGAATTTTTTTGAAATTAATACGAAACCCAACAGTTGCCACTCTAGTGGAGGAAATTGGATATGAGTTTGAGGACAGGATCAGGGCTTATTGGTGTGTTCCTGGATTGACAGTGTATAAGAATGGATTAAGAGAGATCAAGATAGGGGACAACACTATGACAGAAAACATGAAGGATTATGTTCTAAATGGCGACCACTTCCAACAGATATTTCTTGATCATGATGAGAGCATGAGATCATATATTTCTATTGTTCAAGTCCACTCTGATGATGAGGATCCACAAATTGTCAAGTTCAGTGGCATTAGGCCAAAGAAGGAGAATGCCCACCAGCAGCAAGCAGAGCAGACACATCAGTTGCAAGAGGAGCAGGATCAGCTCACTCTAGTGGAACATGAGCTGGCTCAGCATGATCAAGAGCATGATTCTGATCAAGAGCATGAGCAAGATGAAGCAGAGTCAGAAAGTGGAGCAGAGTCAGAAGAAGATGATTTCATACCAAGTCCACCCCAGCCTGGAACTACTTACCTTTCATCTCAGTTTGGGTTTAGGGCAAGGAAATCTTGTAGGTTTTTGAACATGGATGCAACAGACACAGTAGTGCAGGATTCAGATGAAGATTATATTCCACAAATTGTTGATTCAGACATTGATCTGCAGGATGATGATGACTTGTTTGACAAACATGTTGATTGTGAGAAGGGCAAAGGACCAGCAGTCCAAGAAGAAGTTGATGATCCTACTGAAGATGTGGATATTTTTCTGCCATCCTCTGATGAAGATAAGGTGAAGCTGAATTTCAAAAGTTTTAGAGAGGAAGACCTGACTAAACCACAGTTTCAAGTTGGCCAGACCTTTGGATCTGTTGAGTTCCTTAGGAAAGCTATCAAAGAGTATAGCTGTCAGGAGAGAGTTGACATTAGGTGCCCTAGAAATGATAGGAAAAGACTGAATGCCATTTGTGAAGATGGGTGCCCTTGGACCTTGTCTGCATCATTTGATGGGAGAATCAACTGCTTCATGATCAAGAAATAAAACCCAAAGCATACATGCATAAAGAAATGGTGTGTTAAGTCATTCACTGCTCCTTTTATGGCTGGAAAATATCTTGATTCTTTCAGAGCAGATGAAAACATGAACATGAATTTTTTTGCAAGGGTGGTTCAGAAAGATTGGAACATGACAGCAACAAGAAGCAAGCTTAGAAGGGCTAAGAGGTTAGTGAAGAAAGTTATTGAAGGAGATGAGTTGGAGAAGTACAACAGCATGTGGGATTATGCACAAGAATTCAGAAGATCAAACCCAGGGAGTTCTTTCTATGTGGGTGTCAGTAATGGCATATTTGCAAGTTGTTATTTCTCTCTGGATGCCTGCAAAAGGGGTTTCATGCAAGCTTGTAGGCCTATCATTTGTTTGGATGGATGCCACCTGAAGACAAAGTATGGAGGTGTTATGTTGTGTGCTGTTGGCATGGATCCTAATGATTGCATTTACCCTCTAGCTTTTACAGTTGTTGAGGTAGAGAACACTGACACATGGAAATGGTTTCTATCAAATCTGAAGAGTGATTGGGAATTGTAAACACAGACCCATGGACTATAATGTCAGACAAGCAAAAGGGCCTGATCAAGGGAGTGAGGCAGCACTTTCCTGATGCAGAGCACAGACACTGTGTTAGGCATATATGGCAGAATTTTCAGCAAACACACAAAGGAGATGTTCTTAAAAACCAGCTATGGAAGTGTGCAAGGAGCACAACACCAAAACTGTGGGCTGCAAGCATGGAGGAAATGAAGGTCATAAGCCTAGAAGCATACAAGTGGCTTGAGCAGCTACCACCCAACACTTGGGTTAGGGGCTTCCAAAGAGAATTGGTTAAGTGTGATATCCTTCTGAACAACAACTGTGAGGTTTTCAACAAATATATTCTTGAGGCTAGGGAGATGCATCTCAGATCAATGATTGACAAGATCAAAACACAGCTCATGGTCAGGTTCTACAACAAAAGAAAAGAAGCAGAGACCTGGCCTGGCTCAATATGCCCAAAAATTAGGAAAAGAATTGAGAAGAATATAGAGCTGTCAGCTACATGCATGGTTTCAGGGGCTGGTGATGGCATCTTTCAGGTTGACAACAGGGACAGGACATACATTGTTGACCTGAAGGAAGAAAGCTGTACATGCAAAAGGTGGGATCTTAGTGGAGTTCCATGTCACCATGCAATTGCATGCTCCGGACACGAGAGGATTAATCCTGAGAGTTTGGTGCACTCCGGTTACAGTATAGAAGCATTCAAGCTAGCATACAAACCCATTATCAAGCCTTGTAGAGATAGGAGTGAGTGGCAGAAGATGAATGGCTGTGAAATCAAGCCACCTGTCTTTGAAAAAAAAAGTAGGGAGGCCTTCAAACAAAAGTAGGAGAAAGCAGCCTTATGAGATTGAAAAGAAAGATGGAACCAAGGTGATGAGCAGACATGGAATCACAATAACATGTTCATACTGCCATGAAACATGCCACAACATCAAAGGATGTAATCTCAAAAAGGCTGGCATTTTGCCAAATCTAGCAGAGAGAACAACAAGAAGGGGTCCAAGGGCCATTCCTGATGATGTGTCAGATGATGAAATTGTTTTGGCACAACAAGATGATGGCCAAGGTACACAGGAGGAGGTTCAGGTCACACAAGAGGATGGTCAACTTACACAGGAGGAGGTCCATGTTGATGGCCAAGTTACACATGAGGAGGCCCATGTTGATGGCCATGATACACATGAGGAGGTCATTGTCACACAAGATGATGAGGTCATTGTCACACAAGATGATGGAGCAGATGCACCAGTTGTTTTTCAGGCAAATTCTCCACTTTTGTCCCTTAATTTTGACCTCTTTTGTCCAGTCATTTTTGTTGTACTAATGTTTTCATGTGATGTTTGTTTTGTACAGGTGCAGGAGTTTGGATTTACAATGCTTCATAGGATGCAACAATCCAGACCTATTCCTAGAGAAGAACCTGAAATCATTTTGCCAGATTCCTCATTCATCTCAAATGCAGCCAGTTCTCACACTGTAGCACAAACAACAACAGCTACAAATGAAGGCAACCTGACCATGAAGTTGCTGAAGATGAAGAGAGACAAAGAAAGACAGATGGCAGCCAGGAGAGATGCAGCACTTGAGGCCATGAATGAGATGGCAGAGAAGAAAGCAGAGGAGGCAGAAGCAAAAAGGCAAGAAATTGCAAGGAGGAAAGTAGAGTCTTCACAAAGAAGAAGAAGAAGAGCAGCACAAGAGAAGAAAGCTTTGGAATCTGCAGCAACAAAAAAAGCTGCATTGCAAGAAGAGAAGGAGGCCAGAGCCCTTGAAGCAATGGCAGCTAAAGCAGAGGCAGCACTGAAGAGAAAAGAAGATCAAGAAGCAAAGAGAGCTATGGTAGCACTGAAGACAAAAGAAGATCAAGAAGCAAATAATATACAACAAGAAGAGGCCAAGAGATTAAGAGCTGAGCAGAGGAAGCAGGCAGGACCAAGTGGACATGTGCCCAAGAAGCCGAAGAGAGTGAACATGTTTGATGAGTTTAGATGATTCAGTGCTTTTGCACTTGTAATTTTTTGGCAAAAAACTTAAATGAGACTCTTTGAAACTGTTGGAGTTGGGATGATTCAGTGCTTTTGCACTTGTAATATTTTGGCAAAAACTACAATGAGACTCTTTGAACTGTTGGAAATGTGAAGATTCAGTGGCTTCATACTTCTATTCAAAATGAAAACTGTTGGAGTTCAAAATGAAAAGAAATCCCAAATGAAAACTGTTGGAGTTCACTGGCTTTATTATTTAGTTGGAGTTCATTGATTTATTCACTGTTGGAGTATAGATAATTAACTGCATAAAATTTCAAAATTAATACAAAAAAGGTTGCCCTGGGTGTCGAACCCAGGACCTGTGGTGTGATAAACAGGGTGTAATGCCAGTGTGATAGGAACGGTGCTTTGCTCAAGTGTTACTTGACAACCTACTTATTATATTTCCACTCCCCTCCAACTTACTTAACTGAATTTTTACAGTTCACTGAATTCAAAGTTATCAGAATTTTTATAGTTGACCAAATGTAGTTTGCAAAGATATCTGAATTTAGTTTGAAAAGCTAACAGATTTTTTACAGTTGTCTGAATTTAGTTTGAAATTTAACTGATTTGATTATAGTTAACTGAATCTTAACAGTTGTCTATATTTAGTTAAGACATAATTCAGTTAAGACATAATTCAGTTAAGATAGAATTCAGTTAAGACAAAGATTCAGACAAAAATTCAGTTAAGATTCAAAACCTTAGCAGCTACTTCTTTTGGAATTATTGCCTTATATAGCAACAAGAGAATTTTGGATTGTTGCCTTATATAGCAACAAGACTGCATCAACACCATTACATACCAACAAAACACTTTTGGATTACTGCCACTTTTGCATCAGCACAGTTCAGCACATATATAGCATCACATCTAGTTCAACACTTATATAGCATCAACAACCAGTTCAACAGAGTTCAACAGACATAAATTACAAATAACTTATGTGCTTAATATACAAGCACACCTAACAAACTAATATTTTATAACTTATATGCTGAAAATCTGTATATTTCAGCATACCTAACTACTGCAACTGCATCTTCTTCATGCCTTCTACTGCAACTGCATCATCTTCAGTTCTTCAACTTCTGGAGGCGCTCCGAGCGGCGAACCTCCATGTCAGCTGCCACCTTCCTCTTCTTCTTCCTCTCTGGCTGTGCTGCGACGTCCTGTGCTTGCAGGGCCAAGACCACCTCCACCTCCTGCTTGACGATGTCAGGAACATTGGGAAGCAACTCGATGTCAATGGGGCGGTGCTTGTCACCCTCCTTGGCGACCGGCTCCACCATGTGGACCTCCGGCTCGGGGACCATGGGCGCCGCCACATTAACCTCCGGCTCGTCGTCAGAGAGCACAATCACCTCCGGCTCCTCCCAGCCAGCCGACTAGGACGAGTCGGCGGCGTAGCCAGAGTCGTCGTCGAAGCCGGAGTCGTACTCTGAGTCGGATGAGATGTACTCGGAGACATCATCGCGCCCGAGGTAGTCGGGCTGGTAGTGGTCCTAGTAGGCAGTGTTGACAGGTGCAGGGACGGCCAGGTCGACGTTGTGGCGGACGCGCACCGGATCCG
This sequence comes from Triticum dicoccoides, assembly GCF_002162155.2. Classification (NCBI taxonomy): domain Eukaryota; kingdom Viridiplantae; phylum Streptophyta; class Magnoliopsida; order Poales; family Poaceae; genus Triticum; species Triticum dicoccoides. Next base: position 46,568,459 of record NC_041392.1, read on the forward strand.
GCTGCCGCGGCGCAGTGGCGGACCGGTACATCCACCACCGGGCTCATTGCCCTGGGTCGTCGGAGCGCTTCTCCTGCATCGCGAAGCGGAGGACGAGTGCATAGTGGATACCGTCGTGGTCGGGGCAGGCGCGGTCCAGCTCGTCGTCGGTCATGACCTTCAAGAGGCCACGTGCATGGTGACGCAGCGTCGAACAGCTGGGGAACCACTTCCCGATCTCCGTCAGGTCCACGCGCATGGCCTTGTCATCGCATGCGAGGTCATCGATGACCATCTTCCAGGTAGGGCAATTCTCCATGTCCACGGCGGCGGTGTGGTGGTCGGCGGCGAGGGTTTTCTTGCGTGGGGGTTTGGTGCGGGGTAACCGAGGCGACGCGGTGGACTGAGTGGAGAGTGGAGAGTGGAGCGGTGGGTGGGTGGGCTTAAAGAGGAGACAAGGAAACGGAAGAGGCGTGAGCCATTGGGCCACTAGCAACTGCTAAATAGCTACGTTAGTACCTGCCCTTGATCAAAGCACTACTACTTACCACACTGGCATTGCCACCAATGTTCAATACCACAGGTCCTAGGTTCGAGACCTAGGCAAAACTCTTTTTGTGTAATTTTTTTTCTTTAAGAAAAATTTGGTACAGGCATACAAATTCAGTCATATAAAACAGCTACTGCAGACATATAAATTCAGACAAATTCAGTCATATAAAACAGCAACTGCAGGCATATAAATTCAGGCAAATTCAGTCATATAAGACAAAGACAGTTAACTTCATTTTCTTATCTGAACCAACTTCAGTTTCTTATCTTAACCCACTTCAACTTCAATATCTTATCTTAACACAATTTAGTTGACACAAATCCAGGAGGAAAGATACAAAGTGGTTTTTTTTACAATGACACAGATTCAATCAAATTCATTCAGCATGCCCTTCAGCTTCCTTATCTTCTCCTTGGTGGCCTCTGTCTGTTTGAATAGGTCACCAATCATGTACTCAAGCTTCCTTTTCTCATGCTTCAAGTCATCCCTCTCTTACACTGCTTGGTCCCTCTCTTTCTCTGCTTTAACCCTGAATACCTGATGAATGTTGGTTACTGACTTATCTGCAATCTTCTTCTTCTCAAGTTCTTCCTTTAGATCAGTCAGAGTAAGTTGTGTGCTGCCTAGTTGGCTCATTGCCTGCTCCTTCTCAGCCACCATCTTAGCAAAATCAAGCTTGAAATGCCTCAACTCATTCTCCATCTTCTTCTTCTCTTCAAGAACCTTCAAATTTTCTTCAGCACTCACAACATTCTGTCTGAGCCTCTGTTTTTTCTCCTCTTCATACATGGTCCATATAGTAGCTAGGCTCATCTTTAGAGCATCAGGCCACTCAGGGTCAACCCACTCAACATATCTGCATTTGGGTACTTCCTAACAATTTAGAACATACAAAAAAGAGATTCAGTTAACTGCCAGTATTTAGTACTGTGCCTGACGATGGAACTTAAGACATACTACAAAGAGAAAAATGTTTAACAGTGCCAAATGCAAAACAATTACTAACCTTTTGTGCACAAGCTAGAAACCTTCTGCCAGTATCAACAGATTCAAATGCCACATTCTTCTCACACAAAGATCCATGCCCACATCTAAAGCTAGGCAGATCTGTAGCCAAGCCACTCCATTCCTCACAGGATATTGTGGCAGGTGGCTAAACAAAAGAGAGACATTTGGAATCAATTGAGAAACCCTAGCTGAGAAACCCTAGACTGGATTTGTGTGAGATTGAGGAGCACACTAACCTTGCTGGTCACCGAGTGATCTTCAGAAGAAGTGGGAAGATCATCCCAGGACACCATGGTTGCTGCTAGCTGAAGATGAGAAGGGGATCTATTGGTGCTATTGGACAGAGGAGAGAAGGGATCTGGTGGTGCACGAAATTGAAGATGAAAGATGAGGAAGAAGGGGATCTGGTGGTGGTGGTGGTGGTGGTCGACTGGTGGACCAAAGCTACATGTAGAGTGCAAGTTGCTGGGTGGGTGTTTGCAGCAGGTGCAAGTACATGCTTGCTTTTGAGTTCAGTTGTGCTGAGATTCACTTACTTCATTTAGTACAACAATTAGTTTGCAAAGTTAGTTCAGTACAGCAATTAATTTGAAAGCAATGAGGTTAAGTACAATGAGGTTAACTTTGCAAACTAAATTCAGTTAACTATAAAAATTCAGTGAACTGCAAACATTCTGTCAGAATTAGTTTAACTACACTTCTGACATGACATACATCTGTCAATTTTTTCAAAGCAATTAGGTCTAGCATTTCAAAGCAACTAGGTCAAGCAGGCTTCACATTACTGACATATTATCCATTACAACAACCATTACAACTAAGCATTACTAAGCAAACAAAAGGAACCATTTTAGTATGCTCATTTTACACACCTGCACCTACTGAATTAACAACACTTCACTTCTTCATAATTAAGGTGAAACACATCACACAAAGCACTATAACAAAACCAATCATCAGCTTCAGCAGCATCAAAATCTCTCTGCCTAACCCTAAAAGCATAGCAATTTGCTGCTTGGTAGCATACTTATTCTCACTGGAGCTGCCATAATTATCTCTTACAGCCCTGCCTCTCCCAGCCATGACCCTTCCAGCCGTGCCTCTGCCTGCCATTGATTCAGTCCTCTGCCTCTCAAGCTCTTCCCTCTTGTCCTCAACAGCACCAATTGCATCTACAGCAGCATCACCAACCAGACGCCTTGTTTCAACCAGATGCTGCACATACTCAAGCTCCCAGTGCCAGAAATCACAAGTGACCTGATTAATCAGTGGCAAAATTAGTTAACCAACTCCAGAAAATTACAGATTTAATGATTCAACTACTGCATTGCTCTAAACTACTGCATTAGTTAACCAGCTGCTCTGCTTCATTATTAAAGTGAGCTGACACGGCATGAATCTACTGAACTGGCACTTACATGGTGGTTCACGCACTTGTAGAAGATCCATCCATCGTGCTCATCGAGGCTAGACCGGTAGAACCTCACCTGCTCGCCGCAATCCGGGCACCCGATCAGTGGTACAGCAACAGAGCGGCCACGCAGCGCTGAGCGCATGGAGCTGGAAGACGACATGAAGGAGGAGATAGAGGAGGCGGAGGAGGGCGTCGGCAATGGCTGCGGCGGCGGAAGGCGACGGCGGCGGCGCGGATGGGAGTTGGCTACGGTTCGGAGGAGAGGAAGCGGAGAGCGAGAGGATAAGGCAGGGCGACCAGTGAAGGAAATATGCCCTAGAGGCAATAATAAAGTTATTATTTATTTCCTTATTTCATGATAAATGTTTATTATTCATGCTAGAATTGTATTAACCGGAAACATAATACATGTGTGAATACATAGACAAACAGAGTGTCACTAGTATGCCTCTACTTGACTAGCTCGTTAATCAAAGATGGTTATGTTTCCTAACCATAGACAAAGAGTTGTTATTTGATTAACGGGATCACATCATTAGAAGAATGATGTGATTGACTTGACCCATTCCATTAGCTTAGCACTCGATCATTTAGTATGTTGCTATTGCTTTCTTCATGACTTATACATGTTCCTATGACTATGAGATTATGCAACTCCCGTTTACCGGAGGAACACTTTGTGTGCTACCAAACGTCACAACGTAACTGGGTGATTATAAGGGAGCTCTACAGGTGTCTCCAAAGGTACATGTTGGGTTGACGTATTTCGAGATTAGGATTTGTCACTCCGATTGTCGGAGAGGTATCTCTGGGCCCTCTCGGTAATGCACATCACCTAAGCCTTGCAAGCAATGCAACTAAATGAGTTAGTTGCGAGATGATGTATTACGGAACGTGTAAAGAGACTTGCCGGTAACGAGATTGAACTAGTTATTGATATACCGACGATCGAATCTCGGGCAAGTAACATACCGATGATAAAGGGAACAACGTATGTTGTTATCACTACAGGAAACAGGAAATTTTCCGTCTATGGATCACAGACGGCAAAGACCTAAATCCAGACGGCAAAGATTTTGCCGTTAGGAAGCAGGCGGCAAAGTCAGACGGCAAAGATAAGTCGGCAAAGAATACTTTGCCGTCAGCTTTTTATCTGACAAACGGCAAAGAATTTGCCGTTAGTCGAAACTTCTTCGTCGTCTGCCTTATAGATCACATACGGCAAAGAAAAGCAGTTTTTCCATCAGCTAGACTACATCTTTGCCGTCAGCTATTCGAGTCTTTGCCTTCAGACTCGTGTATCACAGACGGCAAAGAATGGGGTCAAATTAAAAAAAAACACAACGGCGTTGCTCCCCCGAACGATGCGGTCAACGCATGCAAGTGCAGTGCCATATCTAATATTTCTGGCATGTCCGTACCTAGTGCCTTTCATTCAACATTAGTGAGTACAAAATGTAAGCAGGACCGCCAGAGAACTAAAGTTACAGAATAGTCCTTCAAATTTACACAGAGGACCCTAAAACATAAAAGGGAAAAGCGATCAGGTCCTTCTTCTTCGCTGCAGTGGCCTGCTCGCCCAAACTTCCAGCCAGACGCCCGCCGCGCCACTCTGCCTCCTGGTCCTGCTCGTCGTGCTGCCTCCCGGTCCTGTTCGTCGCACCACCGTCTGGACCCGCTCAGCCGCGCGGCTCCATCCCAGCCGCGCTCGCGAGGCATGCATGGGAGGTCGGGGATGGGCAGTGCTCGCGAGGCGGAGTCCCCGGCTGCTATCATAGTGGATCTCGCGAGGCAAAGCACGCGACCTCGAGGCCAGGGCCGGTGCCCGGGGTGGAGGCCGGTGGAGGCCTGTGGGGGTGACGGGTTAGGGGCCGCCGGGGGCGATGGGGCGCGGAGACTGCCGAGGGCGATGAGCGCCGGGGCGCGGAGGCCGCCGTGGGTGACCAGGCCGGGGCCGGCGGGCGAGATGATGGCCAGTGTGGCCGGGGCCGGCCGGCGACATGGCGGCTAGCAAGGCGCTGGCGGGGCCTACGGTGGCAACGGGGGAGGTGGCCGCGGCCGCCGGCGAGGCCTACGGTGGCGACGGGGGAGGTAG
>NC_041392.1:46573924-46593910 GCF_002162155.2 Triticum dicoccoides
ATCGCTGCCATGTCATCAATCCGCGCAGTTGATCCGCGTGTTGTGCTTTCTCTTTGCCGTCTTCGGTTTTTTTTTTCACAGTCGGCAAAATACTTTGTCGTCTTCGTTTTCTTTTACAGACGGCAAAGTGCTCATTTTGCCGTCTTTAGAAAAAAAGGAAGACGACAAAGTATTTTGCCGTCTGTGATTTTGTTTGCAGACGGCAAAGTGAGCTCTTTGCCGTCTGTGTTTTTTTACGCAGACAGCAAAGTCTATTTTTCCGTCTGTGTTTCTTTGCCATCTGCTGATGACGGCAAACCCTTTCTTTGTCGTCTGCCCGACGAAAAGCTGACGGCAAAGCCGCCCCCTGACGCAAATTAGATGTTTCCCGTAGTGTATGCGGTCTGGCCGATAAAGATCTTCGTAGAATATGTGGGAGCCAATATGAGCATCCAGGTTCCACTATTGGTTATTGACCGGAGACATGTCTCGGTCATGTCTACATTGCTCTCGAACCCGTAGGGTCCGCACGCTTAAGGTTTCGATGACAGTTATATTATGAGTTTATGAGTTTTGATGTACCGAAGTTGGTTCGGAGTCCCGGATATGATCGCGGACATAACGAGGAGTCTCGAAATGGTCAAGACATAAAGATTGATATATTGGACGGCTATATTCGGACACTGGAAGTGTTCTGGGGAAGTTTCGGATAAAACCGGAGTACCGGGGGGTTACCGGAACCCCCCGGGGGGGTTAATGGGCCTCATGGGCCTAAAGTGGAGAAGAGGAGGGGCTGCCAGGGCAGGCCGCGTGCCCCCTCTCCCCCTAGTCCGAATTGGACAAGGAGGGAGGGGCGGCGCCCCCCCTTTCCTTCCTCTCCTCTCTCCCTTCCTTCCCCCTCTCCTACTTGGACAAGGAAAGGGAGGGGAGTCCTACTCCCGGTAGGAGTAGGACTCCTCCTGCGCGCCTCCTACTAGGGTCGGCCGCACCCTCCCTTGGCTCCTTTATATATGGAGGCAGGGGGCACCCCTAGACACACAAGTTGATCCACGTGATCGTTTTCTTAGCCGTGTGCGGTGCCCCCTTCCACCAAAATCCTCGATAATACTGTAGTGGTGCTTAGGCGAAGCCCTGCGACAGTTGAACATCAAGATCGTCACCACGCCGTCGTGCTGACGGAACTCTTCCCCGACACTTTGCTGGATCGGAGTCCGGGGATCGTCATCGAGCTGAACGTGTGCTGAAACTCGAAGGTGCCGTAGTTTTGGTGCATGGATCGGTCGGATCGTGAAGACGTACGACTACATCAACCGCGTTGATATAACGATTCCACTGTCGGTCTACAAGGGTACGTAGATCACACTCTCCCCTCGTTGCTATGCATCACCATGATCTTGCGTGTGCGTAGGAAAATTTTGAAATTACTACGTTCCCCAGCAACCAGGTGGGTTGCGGGAGGGAGGAGACAGGAGCGACCCGGTGCGGTCCGACCAGGTGCGCGCATTTGCAAAAAAACCCTCCAGCCATCTAGTATTAACGCCCCCCCGACAGGTGCTGCACAAGTGGCGGTCAAAGCACAGCTGGCAACGGCTGACTCGGCCAAGTCAGCAAATACGTAGCTCCAATCGTATATACGGACCAAAGTGAACCCCCTGCGCAAGTAGATGGACTGTATTTCGGGTATTTTGAAGTAGTGGTACTTAAGTGTCAGCCGGCACAAGTTTTCTGACCTACAGTGAATTTTTCTCTTTTTCTTTTATAGAGATTTGCAAAAGAAAACAAAATACACAAGATGGAGAAGTGGGGTATCGATCCCCATACCTCTCGCATGCTAAGCGAGCGCTCTACCATCTGAGCTACATCCCCTTGGTGGCAAATGGTAATTAACAAGTTTACTTACCATGGCGGTGGCTACATCGCCAGCAGACATCATGGGCAAGGCTGTATCGCACCACCCATTCTCCTCCGCCGCCGCCAAGAAAACTCCACCCTACCCCTCATTTTTGCTCCCAAGTCCTCCTTCCCCGGGAAGCTTTCTTTCAACCAAGATTTCAGCCGTGGCGTGGTGATTGTCTCCGGCGCCAGGTTAGGTTGTTTTTGGGTGCCTTCTTATTCATCCTTTTCCTCACTCGACCCTTTGCTCTGCCCTCAGATCGTCTAGTCCAGAGACGCCGCCGAGAACAGAACACCATCGTGGCACCGCCGGCAATCCGCCACCAGAGTCCGCTCTAGAGTAAAATGAGTATTTAACCAAAAACTACCACAATTCATGGAAACATGCCCAGAAACTACCACTTTACAAATTTGTGCCGAAAACTACCATTGTTTGACCAATCTTTGGCTAAAAACTACCATGTCGCAAAAGTTCCCGATTCGCCTCTTCTAAACGCCTTTCTAACAGGATGGGCCCACAAGTCAGGGATGACATGGCGGAAAAGTCAACTCTGTTTATTTTGACTGTTAAGTTAACCGTTATGATAGATGGGACGCACACGTCATCATCAACCTTCTTTTTCCTCTCCTCCTCTCTCTCTCTCTTTGGCATTTCAACAAACACCTCTTGTGCATGGGACGAAAGCAAAGGAGCTCCGGCAGCCTGCTCGCTTTACACCACGTCGGACCCCAGCATGAGCGTTGGGTGAACCAGCTCCGGGCCGGCTCTGCCTCGCACTGCACGGCTGAAGTGGCGGCAGCCTTCGCGGCGAGCCGAGCCGCTGGAGCAAGCTCCATCGGTGACCCCAGCCAGGCCCGTGCGACGCCTTTCCTCCACTGATTTCTTCTCCCTCCCCTACTCTAATCTCTCTCCCTTCTTCGTTTCTTCTCTGCTAGGAGACGAACGGAGACCCGACGCCAGAACCGCCCTCGATCCGGCCTCCTCCTGCTCGCCCCCGGAGCATCTTGCCTCAGGTAACCAAGCAGAGGAGCCCCGCCGGCCTGCTCTATTGGAAATATGCCCTAGAGGCAATAATAAAAGCATTATTAGTATATTTCCTTGTTCATGATAATTGTCTTTTATTCATGCTATAATTGTGTTATCCGAAAATCATAATACATGTGTGAATAAATAGACACCAACATGTCCCTAGTAAGCCTCTAGTTGACTAGCTCGTTAATCAACAGATAGTCATGGTTTCTTGACTATGGACATTGGATGTCATTGATAACGAGATCACATCATTAGGAGAATGATGTGATGGACAAGACCCAATCCTAAACATAGCACAAGATCGTACAGTTCGTTTGCTAGAGTTTTCCAATGTCAAGTATCTTTTCCTTAGACCATGAGATCGTGTAACTCCCGGATACTGTAGGAGTGCTTTGGGTATACCAAACGTCACAACGTAACTAGGTGACTATAAAGGTATACTACGGGTATCTACGAAAGTGTCTGTTGGGTTGACACGGATCAAGACTGGGATTTGTCACTCCGTATGACGGAGAGGTATCACTGGGCCCACTCGGTAATGCATCATCATTATGAGCTCAAAGTGACCAAGTGTCTGGTCACGGGATCATGCATTACGGTATGAGTAAAGTGACTTGCCGGTAACGAGATTGAACGAGGTATTGGGATACCGACGATCGAATCTCGGGCAAGTAACATACCGATTGACGAAGGGAATTGTATACGGGGTTGCTTGAATCCTCGACATCGTGGTTCATCCGATGAGATCATCGAGGAGCATGTGGGAGCCAACATGGGTATCCAGATCCCGCTGTTGGTTATTGACCGGAGAGCGATCTCGGTCATGTCTACATGTCTCCCGAACCCGTAGGGTCTACACACTTAAGGTTCGGTGACGCTAGGGTTGTAGGGATATGTATATGCAGTAACCCGAATGTTGTTCGGAGTTCCGGATGAGATCCCGGACGTCACGAGGAGTTCCGGAATGGTCCGGAGGTAAAGAATTATATATAGGAAGTGCTATTTCGGCTATCGGGACAAGTTTCGGGGTCGCCGGTATTGTACCGGGACCACCGGAAAGGTCCCGGGGATCCACCGGGTGGGGCCACCTATCCCGGAGGGCCCAATGGGCTGAAGTGGGAAGGGATCCAGCCCAAAGTGGGTTCGGGCGCCACTTCCCCTAGGGCCCATGCGCCTAGGGTGGGGGAAACCCTAAAGGAGGGCGCCCCCTTGCTTGGGGGTAAGCCCCCCACCCCTTGGCCGCCGCCCCCCTAGGAGATTGCATCTCCTAGGGCTGGCACCCCCCCCTAGGCCCCCTATATATAGTGGGGGGGAGGGAGGGCCCCTTACTACGCCATTGGTGCCTCCCTCTCCCTCTCCAACACCTCCTCCTTCTCCATAGAGCTTGGCGAAGCCCTGCCGGAGTACTGCAGCTCCATCACCACCACGCCGTCGTGCTGCTGCTAGAGCCATCTTCCTCAACCTCTACTTCCCCCTTGCTGGATCAAGAAGGAGGAGACGTTACGCTGACCGTACGTGTGTTGAACGCGGAGGTGCCGTCCGTTCGGCGCTAGGATCTCCGGTGATTTGGATCACGTCGAGTACGACTCCCTCATCCCCGTTCTTTGAACGCTTCCGCTCGCGATCTACAAGGTACGTAGATGCATCCAACCACTCGTTGCTAGATGAACTCATAGATGGATCTTGGTGAAACCGTAGGAAATTTTTTGTTTTCTGCAACGTTCCCCAACAGTGGCATCATGAGCTAGGTTTATGCGTAGTTCTCTATGCACGAGTAGAACACAATTTGTTGTGGGCGTTGATGTTGTTAACTTTCTTGCCGCTACTAGTCTTATTTTGCTTCAGCGGTATTGTGGGATGAAGCGGCCCGGACCAACCTTACACGTACGCTTACGTGAGACCGGTTCCACCGACTAACATGCACTAGTTGCATAAGGTGGCTGGCGGGTGTCTGTCTCTCCCACTTTAGTTGGAGCGGATTCAATGAAAAGGGTCCTTATGAAGGGTAAATAAAAGTTGACAAATCACGTTGTGGCTTTCACGTAGGTAAGAAAACATTCTTGCTAGAACCCTATTGCAGCCACGTAAAACTTGCAACAACAATTAGAGGACGTCTAACTTGTTTTTGCAGCAAGTGTTTTGTGATGTGATATGGCCAAAGTTGTGATGAATGATGAATGATATATATGTGATGTATGAGATGTTCATGCTATTGTAATAGGAATCACGACTTGCATGTCGATGAGTATGACAACCGGCAGGAGCCATAGGAGTTGTCTTTATTTTTTGTATGACCTGCATGTCATTGAGAAACGCCATGTAAATTACTTTACTTTATTGCTAAACGCGTTAGCCGTAGTAGTAGAAGTAATAGTTGGCGAGCAACTTCATGGAGACACGATGATGGAGATCATGGTGTCATGCCGGTGACAAGATGATCATGGAGCCCCAAGATGGAGATCAAAGGAGCTATGTGATATTGGCCATATCATGTCACTATTATTATTTGATTGCATGTGATGTTTATCATGTTTTTGCATCTTGTTTACTTAGAACGACGGTAGTAAATAAGATGATCCCTCATAATAATTTCAAGAAAATGTTCCCCCTAACTGTGCACCATTGCGACAGTTCGTTGTTTCGAAGCACCACGTGATGATCGGGTGTGATAGATTCCAACGTTCACATACAACGGGTGTAAGACAGATTTACACATGCAAACACTTAGGTTGACTTGACGAGCCTAGCATGTACAGACATGGCCTCGGAACATAGAAGACCGAAAGGTCGAGCATGAGTCGTATAGAAGATACGATCGACATGAAGATGTTCACCGATGTTGACTAGTCCGTCTCACGTGATGATCGGACACGGCCTAGTTAACTCGGATCATGTTATACTTAGATGACTGGAGGGATGTCTATCTAAGTGGGAGTTCATTGAATAGTTTGATTAGATGAACTTAATTATCATGAACTTAGTCTAAAATATTTACAATATGTCTTGTAGATCAAATGGCCAACGTAGTCCTCAACTTCAACGCGTTCCTAGAGAAAACCAAGCTGAAAGACGATGGCAGCAACTACACGGACTGGGTCCAGAACCTGAGGATCATCCTCAGAGCTGCCAAGAAAGATTATGTCCTACAAGCACCGCTGGGTGACGCACCTGTTCTCCCTGCAGAACAAGACGTTATGAACGCTTGGCAGGCATGTACCGATGACTACTCCCTCATTCAGTGCGGCATGCTTTACAGCTTAGAGCCGGGGCTCCAAAAACGTTTTGAGAGACACGGAGCATATGAGATGTTCGAAGAGCTGAAAATGGTTTTCCAAGCTCATGCCCGGGTCGAGAGATATCAAGTCTCCGACAAGTTCTTCAGCTGTAAGATGGAGGAAAACAGTTCTGTCAGTGAGCACATACTCACTATGTCTGGGTTGCATAACCGCTTGACTTAGCTGGGAGTTAATCTCCCGGATGACGCGGTCATTGACAGAATCCTTCAGTCGCTTCCACCAAGCTACAAGAGCTTTGTGATGAACTTCAATATGCAGGGGATGGAAAAGACCATTCCTGAAGTATTTGCTATGCTGAAATCAGCAGAGGTAGAAGTCAAAAAGGAACATCAAGTGTTGATGGTGAATAAAACCACTAAGTTCAAAAAGGGCAAGGGTAAGAAGAACTTCAAGAAGGACGGCAAGGGAGTTGCCGCGCCCGGCAAGTAAGCTTCCGGGAAGAAGCCAAAGAATGGACCCAAGCCCGAGACTGAGTGTTTTTATTGCAAGGGAAGTGGTCACTGGAAGCGGAACTGCCCCAAATACTTAGCGGACAAGAAGGCCGGCATCACAAAAGGTATATGTGATATACATGTAATTGATGTGTACCTTACCAGTACTCGTAGTAGCTCTTGGGTATTTGATACCGGTGTAGTTGCTCACATTTGTAACTCAAAGCAGGAGCTTCGGAATAAGCGGAGACTGGCGAAGGACGAGGTGACGATGCGCGTCGGGAATGGTTCCAAGGTCGATGTGATCGCCGTCGGCACGCTACCTCTACATTTACCTACATGATTAGTTTTTAAACCTCAATAATTGTTATTTAGTGCCAGCTTTGAGCATGAACATTGTATCAGGATCTCGTTTAATACGAGATGGCTACTCATTTAAATCCGAGAATAATGGTTGTTCTATTTATATGAGAGATATGTTTTATGGTCATGCTCCGATGGTGAATGTTTTATTCTTAATGAATCTCGAGCATAATGCTACACATATTCATAGTGTGAGTACCAAAAGATGTAAGGTTGATAATGATAGTCCCACATACTTGTGGCACTGCCGCCTTGGTCACATAGGTGTCAAACGCATGAAGAAGCTCCATGCAGATGGACTTTTAGAGTCTCTTGATTACGAATCATTTGACACGTGCGAACCATGCCTCATGGGTAAAATGACCAAGACTCCGTTCTCAGGAACAATGGAGCGAGCAACCAACTTATTGGAAATCATACATACTGATGTGTGCGGTCCAATGAGTGTTGAGGCTCGCGGTGGCTATCGTTATGTTCTCACCCTCACTGATGACTTGAGTAGATATGGGTATATCTATTTGATGAAATACAAGTCTGAGACCTTTGAAAAGTTCAAGGAATTTCAGAGTGAGGTTGGAAATCAACGTGACAGGAAAATTAAGTTCCTACGATCAGATCGTGGAGGAGAATACTTGAGTCACGAATTTGGCACACACTTAAGAAAATGTGGAATAGTTTCACAACTCACGCCGCCTGGAACACCTCAGCATAATGGTGTGTCCGAACATCGTAATTGCACTCTATTAGATATGATGCAATCTATGATGTCTCTTATCGATTTACCGCTATCTTTTTGGGGCTATGCTTTAGAGACTGCCGCATTCACTTTAAATAGGGCTCCGTCGAAATCCGTTGAGACGACACCGTATGAATTATGGTTTGGGAAGAAACCTAAGCTGTCGTTTCTAAAAGTTTGGGGATGCGATGCTTATGTCAAGAAACTTCAACCTGAAAAGCTCGAACCCAAGTCGGAAAAATGCGTCTTCATAGGATACCCTAAAGAAACTATTGGGTATACCTTCTACCTCAGATCCAAGGCAAGATCTTTGTTGCCAAGAATGGATCCTTTCTAGAGAAAGAGTTTCTCTCGAAAGAAGTAAGTTGGAGGAAAGTAGAACTTGATGAAGTATTACCTCTTGAACCGGAAAAAGGCGCAACTCAAGAAAATGTTCCTGAGGTGCCTGCACTGACTAGAGAGGAAGTTAATGATGATGATCAAGATACTTCTGATCAAGCTCCTACTGAAATTCGTAGGTCCACAAGGACATGTTCCGCACCAGAGTGGTACGGCAACCCTGTCTTGGAAATCATGTTGTTAGACAACGGTGAACCTTCGAACTATGAAGAAGCGATGGCGGGCCTGGATTCCGACAAATGGCTAGAAGCCATGAAATCCGAGATAGGATCCATGTATGAAAACGAAGTATGGACTTTGACTGACTTGCCCGTTGAGCGGCGAGCCATAGAAAATAAATGGATCTTTAAGAAGAAGACAGACGCGGATGGTAATGTGACCATCTATAAAGCTTGGCTTGTCGCTAAGGGTTATCGACAAGTTCAAGGGGTTGACTACGATGAGACTTTCTCACCGGTAGCGAAGCTAAAGTCCGTCCGAATCATGTTAGCAATTGCCGCATTTTATGATTATGAGATATGGCAAATGGACGTCAAAACGGCATTCCTTAATGGTTTCCTTAAGGAAGAATTGTATATGATGCAGCCAGAAGGTTTTGTCGATCCTAAGAATGCTGACAAGGTGTGCAAGCTTCAACGCTCGATTTATGGGCTGGTGCAAGCATCTCGGAGTTGGAACATTCGCTTTGATGAGATGATCAAAGCGTTTGGATTTACGCAGACTTATGGAGAAGCCCGCGTTTACAAGAAAGTGAGTGGGAGCTCTGTAGCATTTCTCATATTATATGTAGATGACATACTTTTGATGGGAAATGATATAGAACTCTTGGACAACATTAAGGCCTACTTGAATAAGAGTTTTTTCAATGAAGGACCTTGGAGAAGCTGCATATATATTAGGCATCAAGATCTATAGAGATAGATCAAGACGCCTCATAGGTCTTTCACAAAGCACGTACCTTGATAAGATATTGAAGAAGTTCAATATGGATCAGTCTAAGAAGGGGTTCTTGCTTGTGATGCAAGGTGTGAAATTGAGCTCAGCTCAATGTCCGACCACGGCAGAAGATATAGAAGAGATGAGTGTCATCCCCTATGCCTCAGCCATAGGTTCTATTATGTATGCCATGCTCTATACCAGACCTGATGTAAACCTTGCCGTAAGTTTGGTAGGTAGGTACCAAAGTAATCCCGGCAAGGAACACTAGACAGCGGTCAAGAATATCCTGAAGTACCTGAAAAGGACTAAGGAAATGTTTCTCCTTTATGGAGGTGACGAAGAGCTCGTCGTAAAGGGTTACGTCGACGCTAGCTTCGACACAGATCTGGATGACTCTAAGTCACAAACCGGATACATGTATATTTTGAATGGTGGGGCAGTAAGCTGGTGCAGTTGCAAGCAGAGCGTCGTGGCGGGATCTACATGTGAAGCGGAGTACATGGCAGCCTCGGAGGCAGCACATGAAGCAATTTGGGTGAAGGAGTTCATCATCGACCTAGGAGTCATACCCAATGCGTCGGGGCTGATCAAACTCTTCTGTGACAACATTGGAGCTATTGCACTTGCCAAGGAGCCCAGGTTTCACAAGAAGACCAGGCACATCAAGCGTCGCTTCAACTCCATTCGTGAAAATGTTCAAGATGGAGACATAGATATTTGTAAAGTACATACGGACCTGAATGTAGCAGATCCGTTGACTAAACCTCTCCCTAGAGCAAAACATGATCAACACCAGAATTCCATGGGTGTTCGATTCATCACAATGTAACTAGATTATTGACTCTAGTGCAAGTGGGAAACTGTTGGAAATATGCCCTAAAGGCAATAATAAAAGCATTATTATTATATTTCCTTGTTCATGATAATTGTCTTTTATTCATTCTATAATTGTGTTATCCGGAAATCATAATACATGTGTGAATAAATAGACACCAACATGTCCCTAGCAAGCCTCTAGTTGACTAGCTCGTTGATCAACAGATAGTCATGGTTTCCTGACTATGGACATTGGATGTCATTGATAACGAGATCACATCATTAGGAGAATGATGTGATGGACAAGACCCAATCCTAAACATAGCACAAGATCGTATAGTTCGTTTGCTAGAGTTTTCCAATGTCAAGTATCTTTTCCTTAGACCATGAGATCGTGTAACTCCCGGATACTGTAGGAGTGCTTTGGGTATACCAAACGTCACAACGTAACTGGGTGACTATAAAGGTATACTATGGGTATCTCCGAAAGTGTCTGTTGGGTTGACACGGATCAAGACTGGGATTTGTCACTCTGTATGACGGAGAGGTATCACTGGGCCCACTCGGTAATGCATCATCATTATGAGCTCAAAGTGACCAAGTGTCTGGTCATGGGATCATGCATTATGGTACGAGTAAAGTGACTTGCCGGTAACGAGATTGAACGAGGTATTGGGATACCGACGATCGAATCTCGGGCAAGTAACATACCGATTGACGAAGGGAATTGTATACGGGGTTGCTTGAATCCTCGACATCGTGGTTCATCTGATGAGATCATCGAGGAGCATGTGGGAGCCAACATGGGTATCCAGATCCCGCTGTTGGTTATTGACCGGAGAGCGATCTCGGTCATGTCTACATGTCTCCCAAACCCGTAGGGTCTACACACTTAAGGTTCGGTGACGCTAGGGTTGTAGGGATATGTATATGCAGTAACCCGAATGTTGTTCGGAGTCCCGGATGAGATCCCGGACGTCACGAGGAGTTCCGGAATGGCCCAGAGGTAAAGAATTATATATAGGAAGTGCTATTTCGGCTATCGGGACAAGTTTCGGGGTCGCCGGTATTGTACCGGGACCACCGGAAGGGTCCCGGGGGTCCACCGGGTGGGGCCACCTATCCCGGAGGGCCCCATGGGCTGAAGTGGGAAGGGATCCAGCCCAAAGTGGGTTGGGGCGCCACTTCCCCTAGGGCCCATGCGCCTAGGGTGGGGGAAACCCTAAAGGGGGGCGCCCCCTTGCTTGGGAGGTAAGCCCCCCACCCCTTGGCCGCCGCCCCCCCCTAGGAGATTGCATCTCCTAGGGCCGGCGCCCCCCCTAGGCCCCCTATATATAGTGGGGGGGAGGGAGGGCCCCTTACTATGCCATTGGTGCCTCCCTCTCCCTCTCCAACACCTCCTCCTTCTCCATAGAGCTTGGCGAAGCCCTGCCGGAGTACTGCAGCTCCATCACCACCACGCCGTCGTGCTGCTGCTAGAGCCATCTTCCTCAACCTCTCCTTCCCCTTGCTGGATCAAGAAGGAGGAGACGTTATGCTGACCGTACGTGTGTTGAACGCGGAGGTGCCGTCCGTTCGGCGCTAGGATCTCCGGTGATTTGGATCACGTCGAGTACGACTCCCTCATCCCCGTTCTTTGAACGCTTCCGCTCGCGATCTACAAGGTACGTAGATGCATCCAACCACTCGTTGCTAGATGAACTCATAGATGGATCTTGGTGAAACCGTAGGAAAATTTTTGTTTTTTGCAACGTTCCCCAACATGTTGTTCCTTTCTGGCTTCCATCCCATCTGCTTCTTTCTCGCTCGCGTGGCCCCTTCTCCTCACCTCTCTCATCCTCTGCTGCTACAGGAAAATGCCATGGATGGCCTGAAGCTTCAACCGTGCAGCTCCAGCGACCCCGCCCGCGATGACCTCGACCCCCAGGCCGCCTGGATCCGTGCATTTGCCACCCTTGTCTACCTTGAGGAGCTCAGGCACCCTGCTGCCATGTTCTACTGCTGCCGCTGCAAGTCCCACGCCTCCGCAGCCCTGCTTCTCGCGTGCGTGCAAGCGAACGCACAGCCGCGCGCGTTGACCCTCGCTGTGTCCAGCATGTGACCGACGGGAGCGGCGACGTGGCGCGCGGCGGAACAGGCGAGTAGCAGCGGGTACAAACGGCGTTGACTAACTATGCCAGCACTTACATGCGGGCCATGCCTGTCATAAGTGCGTTTAAAATGGAGGAACGGGTCGATTTACATACTTGGTAGTTTTTAGTTAAAGATTAGAGAAAAAGTGATAGTTTTCGGCACAAATTTGTAAAGTGGTAGTTTTTGGGCATGTTTTCATGAATTGTGGTAGTTTTTTGTTAAATACTCGAGTAAAATCCCCTCGCCCCTCTCTCTCTGAACATTAGCCGATATGTATATATAGATCGCCGAAGCGGTTACTGTTTCTTGCCCCAAATCCGCCGCCCGATCTGCCTTTCTCCTTCATTTTTCCATGCGTCGAGTGATTTCTTGTTTCCTGCCGCTTTAGCTCTAGGCCGAGATCTGCATATTCCGATTATGACCATGCCTACAGACCAATAGCTCCATGACAGCAAATGCAAATAAATTATACTTCTAGTACTTTCAAAAGAAATTGATTTTTTTTTGTTTACAGGTAGGGTTGTAGCGGCGTCGTGGGAATCGCGTGTCATGCTTACAGGTAGGGTTGGAGCGGCGTCATGGGAATCGCGTGTGGGTGTGGCAGTGGTAGAAACAAGAAACGTGATGGTCGTCGTGGTTCAACTTTCATGGACAAGTTGTCATGTCTGCTGACACATGTATATCAAAACTAGAGTATTTATATTTCAAGCACGTGAATAAGTATTATTCTACTACTTTGGATCCATTGCAACACACGGGCCAACACATTGGTAATAGTAGTGTCTATCTCTATATCTAGAGGCCTTCTCTCGTTCATCCTTTTCTCTCATAAGATAAACTACTCATACAAATGCATCTTGATGTTCCGTGGTGACAAACCAGGGGACTTGTTTCATATGTGACACATCCTACAATATACTCCCTTTCCCAGTTTATTTGTTTTGGATCTTTTTGTTTTATAAGTTTCAAATTCAAATTTAGAGGGGCAGTGGGGCCGAGAGGGTGAGCCGCAGGTCGGGGACGTGTGGTGCCATGGGTTCGTGTGGCGTCGTGGGAATCGCATGTGGCTGTGGTAGAAACTTGATGCTCGCCGCATTTAAGGTGGCCCACATGTCATGCACACAAAGGCAGAGGGGCGGTGCGGCCGAGAGGGGTGAGGTGCACGTCGGGGGAATCGCGAGTGGCAGTGGATGAAACGTGATGGTCGTCGTAGTTGAACTTCCATGGACAAGTTGTCATGTCTACGGACACATGCATTGCATACCGTTCACTGGAAGGAGTAGTAGAGAAAGCTAGGTGGATAAATAGTTCCTTATAGTCAAGCGGACCCATGCTACTACTTGTTCCAAAGACATGCACACCATCGAAATAGTCCATCTATATCAATATACATAGAGAGGGAATATTTTTTTTACAAGAGAGGAAATAGTTCATCTATCCATAATGCCATGCTGCTGGTGCAGCATCTTCTTCTTTGTCTTCTTCTTCTTCTTCTTCTTTTTCTCATTTTCTATGGGAGACGGCTTCCAACAAGCTCTTTGGACCTTGCAGCTATCTCGAAACTCACACGGGCATCGAGGGCAGCATATTTTATCCGCTCGTACGTCAAGGGATAATTCTCCCTTCCAAACGACCTTAATGCCAGCGTCTCGTCACCCTTCTGAAGATTTGTTCCGAACACAAAATTTGCTACGTCGAATAGGGATGGTGTCGGTTTATCACAATATTCTACAGGAATTTTTATTCTGGTTTGTAGGTCAGCGATGCTTTTTCAAATCAAGGTTGTACGACTCCAACTTCTGTTTGTCCCCTACGATGGCTGCCCCACAGAAATATATGTCCTCCCGAGACAAGAAATCGTGAAGCTCACCTGGTATGGAGGGTGCGTGTATGATGTGGTACACCAAAACATCATCTTCGAGGCAAAGCTGAAGGACAGCGACACGTTGGATCTTCCCAGTGGCACGCTCCGTGTACTCTACGTCGAGACTGATGACATTCATCTCCACCTTTTGGAGGGAGTTGGATACATTGTTGATCCACTTTCGAACAACCCTTGGGTGGTCGGTGGCTGTGGCAACTATGCTCAACGAGCCTTCGATGAGGACATGTTGGACGCTAAAAACCTGCATCTCGATCTCTTTCGCCATTTGGAACCGCTGGACCGGAGGGCTATGGTTTGGAGAATTAGGATTAGATGGTTAGTCTAACTTAAGAAGATGATTATTTATAGGGGCTTCGGAATTACTCCATGAGGATGTGAAGAGGTTAAAACAATGTGAATGCAGTGTGGTTCGGATGCAAATGAAGATCAAGGAGTAGTGAAAAAGCCGAGGAAAATTGGTTCCCGATGGAGAAGTAAATGGGAGAAGTTATGCGCATGCATGAGGAGAGCTGCGGTGGTTTGACTGCTGCATGCAATGGATTGGACAGGCTCTTCGGTTGCCTTTTCTCTCTCCCACGCGCACAGAATGGCCCACTCGTATGCTGCAGTTTATTGGCTGGAGTTTGGCTGTAGCTGCTCATGCATAGGCTAATTAATGCTGTGAATGTGGGGCATGGAGGGAAATGGGTGCATGCAAAAGGGTATATACACAGACTAATTAGAGAAATACTGAAAAAAGTTATGCGCAGACAAAAGAGGACCGAAGGGAGTACTACTCATGTTCCTACTACGGTTAAGGAATATGCGGTTATCCTCAAGAAAGAAAAGTCCTTCTTGACGCTTCCACATGCACGAGATTTTGGTTCTGCTCGCAATATGGATGATAGCTGGAGGATGAAGTGAATCTAGAGGCATGCTAGCACGGGAGTGTACTCATGTTCCTACTACTCCTACTACTAGTAGTAGTACAACTGTGGTGGTACACTTGATGGTCAAAATACTATTATTCATCCGGTCCTCACAGTGAAGTGACAAGACCCTGCACCCGAGGTGACACCAGTCCAGGTGGCGTGTCCGGGTTACCAAAGTCAGCCTCACCTTGTGCACTATTCAGTCACTGTCACCGCCGCTATATAGCATGCCTCGCCTCATCTCCCTCTCCCCTAGCACCACTCCATCTCCATCTCAGTCTCGCCGGAGATCCTGAGGTCACTCTTCATTATCTCACTATGCCCCCGCATACCCTCACCTCGCTCGCCTCCCCCAGTACCACTATTCCCTCGCTAGCTGCTCCAACACCGACAACCTTCTCTCCCGTAAATCAAGCCCCCCAAAACCCCACCTCCCAAACTCCACCATGGACGAACGCGAACCGCGCAGGATCCATATGAGCCGCGATTGGAGCAATCTCCCTAATGACGTCCTCGACCTCTGTTGTTCGTGTATGGATATGTTGAGTGCCCTGTGGCTGGCTGCATGCTCGAGGGGCATGCACACGACCATCATCGAAACGAGGCCAAAGCTTTTCAAGACACCCTGCTTGCTGTTATCTTGTCTTGCGAGATTGGCTCACAATGATACGGAGGCGTACATGATGCCCCTCGAGTTCAATCCGATCTCCATTAGCCGAAACTTTGCAGGTATGTAGTGGGTCGTCGTACATCATTTCCCTCGACTTTGATCCGATCAGCATCGCCCGAAACTTCTTGGCAGGTATGTACTGGGTCGGCATGAACTCCCACTGGATGGCTGCCTTCAGAGAAGACGGTAAAAAGTTGGTTCTCATGAACTTCCAGACCTCCCATGAGATTATCCTTCCTCCATTGGATTATATAGAGTTTTACCATCACGGTCCTAGTCATCTAGATTACCATGTCAGTTCGACGGACCTTGTTTTGCAGAAGATTGTAATCTGCCAAGTGCCCACACGTCATGTGAATTACGCAGACTTCAAGATAATTGCCTTGTTCGACAGCGGACTCACCTATCTTTATGCCGGTGCCTTCTTTAGCTGGAGACAACTCAGCTCGCAGTGGATCATCGTCAAAGCTGATACACACTTCTGTGATGCTATTGAACACAATGGCATCATCTACGCGATCGACGAAGCAGATGGCACCACGTATTGCTGGGATGACGCGTGTAAGTTGTTTCCGTCTCATGTTAATGATGACGACATGACACTGTTTGAACTTTTTGTGATGATTGGCATATCCCTATTTGAGCAGAATTTGAGTAGAACTATGGCAATGTATTAGAGACGCCGGAAATCAGCTATATTTGGAATGAGTTAATTCATGCGATTGTGATCATGTCATTACAACCAATTTGTACCCCTAAGTAATCAAACGGTTAGGAATATATGGATATTCTCCTTATTTTACAGTAATCTATATACTACTACTAAATATGAGTGTGTATCAATGGCCATGTTGGTTTCCTCATTTTCATGATGCAGAAACATGCACCACACTGTTAGTTTCATCTAACCATACATTAGGGAAGTAAATGTGCATATGGAGAACTCTATATTTGGAAGTAGTGAAATCCTATAATGCTTATCATGTGTACATACCTATATTCACCCTTCAACAATCAATGGCTAGAATAATATCCTCACAAAAATTTTGCCCACAGAACACGAGTATATAACAATGCATGGTCTGTTAGTTACCTTGAAGAATTTGTTTGTGAGGACAGAACATGATTCCATAACATGCATGACATGGTAGTTTCCTGTGAAGAATCGATTGCGAGATAACATGAGTATAACCATGCATGTCACTTCTATATTTTCGAACCCAATATACATTTTCCTGTATTTTCCTCCCAGTTCCAACAGGGGCATATCAATGATGTTTCTTGCATTATCCTACTCATACTTTGAACAATGCTGATCTTACATTAACAATGCCTGTCCTTTTTTATATGATGCAGTGTCCCTACAGTTACTGCCCTTTGTAATCACACCACCTTTGCCAAAAATAGGGAAGCACAACTGGTTCCTCGCTCGATCAGACGACGACAAAAGACTGATGATCATTCAGACACATGAGCCAGAAAAGTTATATTGCAAAAAACCCACTGTATACAAGCACCGTGAAATACGTGAGTATACGGACAGTGGCTGTTACATCTATGAGCAGGATACCAGCTTGTTGGGGCCTTTAGGATTTTTTAGTTGGAGGCGGGTAAATAGCCTTGGTTCACACTATCTGTTTCTCGGACTCAATTATCCTATTAACCAGGAGATCACCGTTGGCAAGGACCTTGCTGGCAGAGAGGCTCTGTTTGTTATGAAAAAATGTGTCTACACGGCGAGCCCTAGGAGTTCGGGAGCAAACTTCCCTGATTGTCAACGATACAGCCTGCAACCGAAAGAAGGTGAGAATGCCAAAGGCATCCGGATTAACTTTGATCCTTGGATGTCTCAATTACGAAAGACAGTGATGTGGTTCAAGGAGTTCACCGTTGGCAAGGACCTTGCTGGCAGAGAGGCTCTGTTTGTTATGAAAAAATGTGTCTACACGGCGAGCCCTAGGAGTTCAGGAGCAAACTTCCCTGATTGTCAACGATACAGCCTGCAACCGAAAGAAGGTGAGAATGCCAAAGGCATCCGGATTAACTTTGATCCTTGGATGTCTCAATTACGAAAGACAGTGATGTGGTTCAAGCCTTCAGGTTGATAGGTAATTGGGCTATTGCGTCGAAAGGATGGAGTACTGGTGTCTTCGGATCATTGCTCGCTGAAGCGGGGCTGCAAATTATGATGGTGTTGGATCATCTCTTCGAATGACTTTGTTGTCTTTGCTGCTTGTTCTGGATGGGTAGTTCTTTCTTTTGTTATGCATATTCCTTGTCATTTGGTCATCCTCGTCTATGTCGCTCTTACTATATAATAGTTGACTCTGTTTAGAATGTCATTCTCGTCTGGATCACGAGAGTCTGAGCGCTGCAGATGGGTGCGTTTTGGTGGTGTAGCAAGACTTCTTATGAACTATCATGTCTTGCTGTTTTATGTCAGTAGTAGTCACTAGTCAGTGTTTGAATGTTGTATATATCGTTGTTTAGAACTGTTTATTGTCTCGAACTACTGGTGGGCTAAAATGTTCGTGTACGTCATCCTCACTGCTTCCTCCATGTCCGTGTACGTCATCCTCATCATGGTCGTCCTACATCAGCAGCCGGCGTCCAACTTCGTGTTGATGGGCGCAGGTTCCCACCTTGAGGTTATGGATGAAATACCCAATTGTCCAAAAAGAACTGAATCTTTTTACTATTGCACTGCTTTTGTTTTCGTTTGTGCTCACGTTTTTGTTTTTTCCCTTTATGTGTAATATACAAAAAGGACTATGCCCATGCTTGTAAGATTTGGAGTTTGCAAAAGTAAAAATGAAGATAGTATTTCTTCACACTCATAACTGAATTAGTTTGGATTTTTACTGTATCCATTCTGAAAAAGAAATGAAAAAAGAATATGTTCGTGTACGTCATCCTCACTGCTTCCTCCATGTCCGTGTACGTCATCCTCATCATGGTCGTCCTACATCAGCAGCCAGCGTCCAACTTCGTGTTGATGGGCGCAGGTTCCCACCTTGAGGTTATGGATGAAATACCCAATTGTCCAAAGAGAACTGACTCTTTTTACTATTGCACTGCTTTTGTTTTCGTTTGTGCTCATGTTTTTGTTTTTTCCCTTTATGTGTAATATACAAAAAGGACTATGCCCATGCTTGTATGATTTGGAGTTTGCAAAAGTAAAAATGAAGATAGTATTTCTTCACACTCATAACTGAATTAGTTTGGATTTTTACTGTATCCGTTCTGAAAAAGAAATGAAAAAAGAATATTGGAGAAGTGGGGTATCGATCCCCATACCTCTCGCATGCTAAGCAAGCACTCTACCATCTGAGCTACATCCCCTTGTTGACAACCGAAAGAAGGTGAGAATGCCAAAGGCATCCGGATTAACTTTGATCCTTGGATGTCTCAATTACGAAAGACAGTGATGTGGTTCAAGCCTTCAGGTTGATAGGTAATTGGGCTATTGCGTCGAAAGGATGGAGTACTGGTGTCTTCGGATCATTGCTCGCTGAAGCGGGGCTGCAAATTATGATGGTGTTGGATCATCTCTTCGAATGACTTTGTTGTCTTTGCTGCTTGTTCTGGATGGCTAGTTCTTTCTTTCGTTATGCATATTCCTTGTCATTTGGTCATCCTCGTCTATGTCGCTCTTACTATATAATAGTTGACTCTGTTTAGAATGTCATTCTCGTCTGGATCACGAGAGTCTGAGCGCTGCAGATGGGTGCGTTTTGGTGGTGTAGCAAGACTTCTTATGAACTATCATGTCTTGCTGTTTATGTCAGTAGTAGTCACTAGTCAGTGTTTGAATGTTGTATATATCGTTGTTTAGAACTGTTTATTGTCTCGAACTACTGGTGGGCTAAAATGTTCGTGTACGTCATCCTCACTGCTTCCTCCATGTCCGTGTACGTCATCCTCATCATGGTCGTCCTACATCAGCAGCCGGCGTCCAACTTCGTGTTGATGGGCGCAGGTTCCCACCTTGAGGTTATGGATGAAATACCCAATTGTCCAAAAAGAACTGAATCTTTTTACTATTGCACTGCTTTTGTTTTCGTTTGTGCTCACGTTTTTGTTTTTTCCCTTTATGTGTAATATACAAAAAGGACTATGCCCGTGCTTGTAAGATTTGGAGTTTGCAAAAGTAAAAATGAAGATAGTATTTCTTCACACTCATAACTGAATTAGTTTGGATTTTTACTGTATCCATTCTGAAAAAGAAATGAAAAAAGAATATGTTCGTGTACGTCATCCTCACTGCTTCCTCCATGTCCGTGTACGTCATCCTCATCATGGTCGTCCTACATCAGCAGCCAGCGTCCAACTTCGTGTTGATGGGCGCAGGTTCCCACCTTGAGGTTATGGATGAAATACCCAATTGTCCAAAGAGAACTGACTCTTTTTACTATTGCACTGCTTTTGTTTTCGTTTGTGCTCATGTTTTTGTTTTTTCCCTTTATGTGTAATATACAAAAAGGACTATGCCCATGCTTGTA
>NC_041392.1:46593920-46620633 GCF_002162155.2 Triticum dicoccoides
GATTTGGAGTTTGCAAAAGTAAAAATGAAGATAGTATTTCTTCACACTCATAACTGAATTAGTTTGGATTTTTACTGTATCCGTTCTGAAAAAGAAATGAAAAAAGAATATTGGAGAAGTGGGGTATCGATCCCCATACCTCTCGCATGCTAAGCAAGCACTCTACCATCTGAGCTACATCCCCTTGTTGACAACCGAAAGAAGGTGAGAATGCCAAAGGCATCCGGATTAACTTTGATCCTTGGATGTCTCAATTACGAAAGACAGTGATGTGGTTCAAGCCTTCAGGTTGATAGGTAATTGGGCTATTGCGTCGAAAGGATGGAGTACTGGTGTCTTCGGATCATTGCTCGCTGAAGCGGGGCTGCAAATTATGATGGTGTTGGATCATCTCTTCGAATGACTTTGTTGTCTTTGCTGCTTGTTCTGGATGGCTAGTTCTTTCTTTTGTTATGCATATTCCTTGTCATTTGGTCATCCTCGTCTATGTCGCTCTTACTATATAATAGTTGACTCTGTTTAGAATGTCATTCTCGTCTGGATCACGAGAGTCTGAGCGCTGCAGATGGGTGCGTTTTGGTGGTGTAGCAAGACTTCTTATGAACTATCATGTCTTGCTGTTTATGTCAGTAGTAGTCACTAGTCAGTGTTTGAATGTTGTATATATCGTTGTTTAGAACTATTTATTGTCTCGAACTACTGGTGGGCTAAAATGTTCGTGTACGTCATCCTCACTGCTTCCTCCATGTCCGTGTACGTCATCCTCATCATGGTCGTCCTACATCAGCAGCCGGCGTCCAACTTCGTGTTGATGGGCGCAGGTTCCCACCTTGAGGTTATGGATGAAATACCCAATTGTCCAAAAAGAACTGACTCTTTTTACTATTGCACTGCTTTTGTTTTCGTTTGTGCTCACGTTTTTGTTTTTTTCCCTTTATGTGTAATATACAAAAAGGACTATGCCCATGCTTGTAAATTTGGAGTTTGCAAAAGTAAAAATGAAGATAGTATTTCTTCACACTCATAACTGAATTAGTTTGGATTTTTACTGTATCCATTCTGAAAAAGAAATGAAAAAAGAATATGTTTGTGTACGTCATCCTCACTGCTTCCTCCATGTCCGTGTACGTCATCCTCATCATGGTCGTCCTACATCAGCAGCCGGCGTCCAACTTCGTGTTGATGGGCGCAGGTTCCCACCTTGAGGTTATGGATGAAATACCCAATTGTCCAAAGAGAACTGACTCTTTTTACTATTGCACTGCTTTTGTTTTCGTTTGTGCTCATGTTTTTGTTTTTTCCCTTTATGTGTAATATACAAAAAGGACTATGCCCATGCTTGTAAGATTTGGAGTTTGCAAAAGTAAAAATGAAGATAGTATTTCTTCACACTCATAACTGAATTAGTTTGGACTTTTACTGTATCCGTTCTGAAAAAGAAATGAAAAAAGAATATTGGAGAAGTGGGGTATCGATCCCCATACCTCTCGCATGCTAAGCGAGCGCTCTACCATCTGAGCTACATCCCCTTGTTGACAAATCTTAATTAACAGACTTGATCACCATTTCCGTAGCTACATCACCAGCAGACATCATTGGCAAGGCTGCATTGCACCGCCCATCCTCCGCCGCCGCCACCGAGAAAACTCCACCCTACCCCTCGTTTTCGCTCCCAAGTCCTTCCCCGGGAAGCTTTCTTTCAACCAAGATTTCAGCCGTGGCGTGGTGAGTCTCTCCGGCGCCAGGTTAGGTTGTTTTTGGGTGCCTTCTTATTCGTCCTTTTCCTCACTCGACCCTTTGCTCTGCCCTCAGATCGTCCAGTCCAGAGACGCCGCCGAGAACAGAACACCGTCGCGGCACCGCCGGCAATCCGCCACCAGAGTCCGCTCCAGAGTAAAATCCCCTCGCCTCTCTCTCTCTCTGAACATTAGCCGATATGTATATATAGATCGCCGAAGCGGCTACTGTTTCTTGCCCCCAATCCGCCGCCCGATCTGCCTTTCTCCTTCCTTTTTCCATGCGTCGAGTGATTTCTTGTTTCCTGCCGCTTTAGCTCTAGGCCGAGATCTACATTTTCTTCTTCTTCTGGTCGCTGAGCACGGACCAGAACGGATTTGGCGCTCGGTCCTACTGCTGGGCTTTGAGCTCATTATGCTCTAAGTGATATTGAAATTCTATATATAATTTTGTAACAAAAATTGTTGATAGTAAATTGTACGTTTTAGAAATATATTAGATATCTGTAAATGTCACAATAAAAATTGTAGATAGTTGAATTTACATTTGATTGTATAACCATGTTGCAATAAACAAATGTAAAATAGAGTGCCCCATTGCTCGCATATTCCGATTATGACCATGCCTACAGATCAATAGCTCCATGACAGCAAATGCAAATAAATTATACTTCTAGTACTTTCAAAAGAAATTGAAATTTTTTGTTTCCTCAGAAGAAAAGGGAATTTCTTCACAAAATCTCACACCGAGTGTTTTTATTAGCAAATCCCTTTTCTTCTTTTTTCACGCGGCATCGTAATGTTTTGCTTCTTGTTCTTTTTCTTCTTATCAGGGAGCAATCAGCATGGCGGACAGCAGCGGCACAACCGTCTTTGACAACCTGCCGGAGTGGCTCGTCGTCGACCAGATCCTTGTCCGGTTGCCGCCCAAAGACATACTCCACTGCCGCGCCGTCCGCAAGTCGTGGCTCAGCGGTACTTCCACCAACACATTCATTCGTGATCATCACCGCCGTCAGCCCTCGTTCCCCATCATCAAACACCATAAGGGCATCTGCCGCCTCACCGGAGCCTCCAATGAACGAAAGATACAGCCCGTCCGATATGCACGCTATTTTTCAAGCAACAACGTTACACTCCATGCCGCCTGTGATGGCCTCCTCATCATGTCGCAGCAGCGATCCGATTTCCGCATCTGCAACCCGACCACCCGCAAGTGTGCTTCCCTGCCACATCCCCCGTCACGACCAGGCTCCAGGTTTGTCGACGTAGTTGGCTTCTACCAGCACACCACATCTGGAGAACACCGGGTGCTCTGGGTGTCAGTCCCGATACCCGTCATTAGAGCAATTAGAGCGACTGGTCCTCAGGGGGCAGACATGGCAATTGAGTTGCCCGATTACTTGGTCCTCACCGTGGGATCGGACCAGCCAAGATGCATCCAGTGGCCGACTATTTCAAAACAAGAGTTTCTTGATATCCGGTCCTCCAGAAATCCACCAGTCCACCATCGTGGTAGCCTGCACTGGGCAATGGGTATCAATATAACTGTATTTGACACCATAGCTGAGACGTTCCGGCGGATGAGCTGCCCGGCACGGTTGGAGAACACCCATATGTGGTCGCCTGACTCATTGTCGGATATGGGCGGCGCCCTTGCTTTGTGCCGCTCCGCCCCTGACTGCGTCACTTTTGATATTTGGGTGTTGCAGGACTATGATGCCGAGACCTGGGGCTTTCAATATCAGATTAACTTGTTAGCAATGGAGGTATCGCCACCGATTGATTTGGGCATCATGCTTGTCCCTATGACCACCCTGATCAATGAGCGTGAGCTGTTGATCCAGCAGCGTCTTAGCCGTTTATTGCATTGTGAAATTGACGGTGTGTCTTTAAGAGATGTGGAAAGTGAAGAGCATGAATACCACCTGCTGCCACTTACTACCCATTGCCTCCAAGAGAGCATGATTTCACTTCCATTGTTTGAGACGCAAGAAAATGCTGTGAACAAGGAGGCTCCATTCGTCATAGTGCTATAAAGATACCTTGCTCCATCTTAATGCTTTGGACTTGTTGTCTGCTGTGCCCTTGGGATATCTATCCCTTACGAGCCATGTGTTTTTTTTATTACCTTTTAGTACTACTAATAGAACTGAACACTTTGTATGTCTGAAGTAGCACTTCTCCTATCATCAATTCGTGATTGTTATGCTATCTTGAGCACCATGTTGATGTTCTAACTTCTAAACAATTGAGTATCTATGCTATGAAAGTGTTCTGCTGTTCCCCCCTGTTTACTTTCAGTTTGCACTGTTAACTATCACGAAAGGCATGATTGCACTTGATTGTTAATTCCTTCATGAGAAGTTATGGCATTTTAGTTGTTGAAATGGTTGGTTCAGATGCTCCCTTCTGTAGCTTAATATTTCGACCTTTCATGTTCCCTGGCATATTTGGGAAGCTGGTTGTGTGTCTGATTGTTGCTTAACCGTTGTTAAAATATTGGCAGGTGCTTGTTTCATTGACTTTCACCATTTGACAGAAAAGAGCTTGACTGTTGGTTATTGTATCCAATTTTATTTTTTTTGAGTTGGTTGCGAGATCTTATGGGTTTCACCTCTAGCCCACCCCAACTTGTTTGGGACTAAAGGCTTTGTTGTTGTTGTTGTTGTTGTTGTTGGTAGTAACAAGTTACGAAACGGTCGGAGAAAATAGATTGGTACTTTCTGTCCTGCTTGCTGCTTTTGTGGCGCTATGTTGATCAGCATGTTACCGTCCACTTTGAGGCTGGCGTGTTATTTTTCTGCGAGGCTGTTGTTGCATGTCTCGGCGCTACTGTTAGCTTGTTATGGTTTGACCTGCTGAGAGCTGAAACCGACGTATCCACCTTCAGGACGATGAAAAGCGATCTACATTTACATGATTCCGAGATGGTAAAAGATATAAAGTCAAAGTGCTAAGGAACGCATGGTGAACAACCAGCAGGAGCACGGTAATCCCGGACGAGTAGGAACCAGAGGAACTCAGGAACTGAATGTTAGTCAGTACTGCCTCCTTGATTGATATTGTTCAACACTGATCATTTGTTCGGGAATGTTAGTCAATACTTCAGGAACTGAATTTGTTGATAGATGCTGTGATCAGGAGCCTGTTGTGTAGATAAGGGCTGTTCTTTTTCCTGAAATCTGGATGCTGTATTGGTGAGATTGACTGACTGAATAAATTTGGTTGGGTGTAAGGCTGAACATACAGACGAGTTTTCTGTTTTCTGGAATGCTGTAACTGTCTCCGAGTATCATTTTGCTCCTCCTTTTTTTTAGAAAAAGGACGGTAACAAAATCATGATGGTGGTATTTTGCTCTTTTGGCCTGTGATTATTGTAATCACACTTGCTTTGGTATGCAGCAAATTTTTGTGCGCATGTTTTTCCTTCTATGTCTAAAAGGAGTCTGCCCACGTTCGTAAGATTTGGAGTTTGCAAATATTTGCAGTGCACAATCCACAGTATATATTTCAGTTCTGCATTAAAAAAATGAATGGAGAAGTGGGGTATCGATCCCCATACCTCTCGCATGCTAAGCGAGCGCTCTACCATCTGAGCTACATCCCCACGATGTCACAAAAGTAGATTTAGATTTATTACTTGTAGATCTTGCACTGCAGAGTGCAGACTAATATGTATTGTAGATGGTGCCATTGGCCTATTCAGTTTATGCAGTGCTCAAAACCTAAAGGATGATTACCTGATTTTAAAGCCTTTAGAGATATGTGTATTGTGATTAATATTAGAGAGAAATGACAAATAAGATCAAGTGTGGTCTTTATCGATGATGATAATTACTTGTCTGTATCAAAATATAAGACATTTTTGTAGTTCAATTTTAATACCTAGGTAGTACTATTTATACCATGGCAAGGGGAGATGCGAGTGAACGTCGCTTCCTTTGTAAAGTTGTAACAACTCGACGATTCCATCAATGTCGCTTCCATTATAATATTATCTTGACCTTTTTCTTATTTTTTGAGTATGACATATTCGATTTGACTGATAATTTGTGAAAAAACACTCGAATATGTTAACCAAACAAATAGTGCAAACACCATTAGAAAAATAGAGAAATTACATTGAAGCGCTTGGGGCCCATCGTCTTCATCCCCTTGAATAGGCCAATGGCACAACACCGCCTATCGCTCCAATGTAGAAAGCCAGTCGGCCCGTCGTTGTTGATTGCAGAAGGAAGTTATGAAATCCACAGTTCTATAGGATCAGCCCCTGGAGAAGAAGTTGTCATTGCGGAAGAGCCACATATCCACGAACCAGCTCATGCTAGCTCCGGAGGCAGCATTGACATGATGGAGATTAAGTCCCAGGACCAAACTACAATGATAAACTGCCACAACCTCCGTTGTGCCAACAAATCCTGCAAACTATAACCTCGACATTCGTAATATTTGGCAGCAAAATACGCCATTGCTGCCGCCGCAGGCAACACCACCTAGACGAGAGACTCAAGGATACCTTGTTCACCAGATCCGAAAAATCGTCCATTGATCATGTTCCAATTAGTTGCAATGGAACAACATCCATGGGAAGTCCATGTCATATGAATCATGTGTTTTTCCTCCATGTTCTTAATTCTGAAATCATACCCCTGAAAAAAAATCATAATTTTCTGATTTTCCTTTTGTGAATGTTCATGAGGTATGTATCTACAACCCCTACAAAAGTCAGATCCAAATTCAAAAATACACATTGAGAAACAAAAATGATAAATCTAGCATGAATAGTTCACAAAAAGACAAAAGCAAAATTGACGCTATTCACATTTGCATTTGCCTTTTTTTTCTTCTCAATGTGCATTTCAAATTTGAACAAGAAAATTTTAGGGAAAGACATATTCCTTATGAGCATTAACATATTTTCCCAAAAAATTGAAACAATTAAAATTGTTTTTTTCTAAATGAGATCATGGTAGTGTACGTGGAAGTTGGTATGATACTCTCGGGGTTTCCCACTGCCACCGCCTACGATTGCACGGATACTTCAGAAATTACGCATATCCAACTGAATACTATCCCAGATACGTATCTCATACGTAGCCTTTTATTTTTTTAATTTAAAAAAAGAGTAAAATAATGTTTGATACTCGTGGGATGCTGTTGCGATACGATTTGGATACATGAAACCCTTTGTTCAAGTGAAATCCCCTCAAGAGTAAAGGCACATTTTTTGAAGATTCCGACATCGGCACGAGTTCATGTCAAAAGGCGTGAATGTCGATATTCTTGTTCAGTTGAAAGATGAGGCAAGAGAGAGAGAGAGAGAGAGAGAGAGCCGATGGACTGATTGACGGTAGCAAACTTAGAGAAATCCCACTGTCAGCTTGGTAAGCTACCTACAAAAATTTGCAATAAAAAAAGTGGACCAAATGCAAGAAAAAAGTGGCAATTCTATTTGAGGCATGAACATAGGAAAACGCTCGCTTTCCACCGGCTGATAACGCGCAGGCATCAGCCGCCTCCCATGCCAACCACATATCCAGGCGGGAGCCCACTGCAACGTCCCTTTTTTTCTGAGCGCACCCGCCGCCGCGAAACCAACCAACACGTTGCTTGTTTTGTCTGCTCTTTCTTCCTTGAGCTACAGATACGTCCACTGTCAAATGCTACTGACTTGTTTATAATTTTTTAGAATGGAGACACACTGCCATGCCATGTACTAGTAGTCTAGTACTGGCTACTAGTACCTTTTTTATATGTAAAAAAATAGATACGGTGTTGTGTTCACTGCCATGCCATGTACTACCTTTGGAACAAGTTTTTGCAACAACGGTGTTGTTGCGGAACGACGGCAGCGAACGAAGACCGTACCAATGCGCGATGCGATGGGAGATATTATTGCAATTTTTGTTGTTGCAATTTTTGCAACAAGGATCTTGTTACAGAAAATTAGATACGGCGGGAGGTGTGTTTGTAATTTTTGCAACAAGGGTCTGGTTGTAGAAAATTAGAGAAGAGGTTTTGCAACAGCTGACTTGTTGCAAGAAATTAGGGAAGAGGAGGTTTCATAACAAAGCTCTTTTTACAGGAAATTAGAGAAGAATAGGTTTCGCAAGAAGAGGGTCTTGTTGCAGAAAATTAGAGAAGAAGAAGTTTTGCAACAACAGATTTGTTGCAGGAAATTAGAGAAGAGGAGGTTTCACAATAAAGGTCTTATTGCAGGAATTTAGAGAAGAGAAGGTTTCACAACAAGAGTATTGTTACAGAAAATTAGAGAAACGAAACGGACCGCTCGCTTCACACTATCAGAGGAAGAAGTGCAACAACCGGCTTGTTGCAATTCGGGGCGCGTACGATTGGGGGAGATCTGATGGCTAATTCTATGTCTATCGGACGGTACAAGAGGTGGTTGATATTTTAGCGCTATCCGCCGGCGGACGGGCAGCGTCGCCCACACCATGAACATATCCCCGTATCCTAGTTTAGTTTTCAGAAAAATTGGCTTATCCGACGTATTTCCGTATCACGTCTCCGATACGTATCAAGTATTCACGCTGGTATCCCCAACCCACTAGGGTTCAAATCCTGGTGCTCGCATTATTCCTGGATTTATTTCAGGATTTCCGGCGATGCGCTTTCAGTGGGAGGAGACGTTCCCGTCGACGACGAGGCGCCTACGGTGACTTTGTAAATCTCAAGATGATATGCCGGCTCAGTCTCTCGGAGGTGCTCATAGGGTAGGGTGTGCGTGTGTGTGTTCATGGGGATGAATGTATGTGCGTGTATATGAGCGCTTGTGTCTATAATGATGCTAAAAAAAAGTATTCACGCTAGCGTCGTCAAGAAGACAACACTCTGGCCGCCATTTTTCCTCGGGATTTTCGCTCCCAAAACCGCCCGCTCACTGCCATCTTCACCGGGAAGCTTTCGGGCGTGACTGCGTGGTGACTCTATCCGCCCGTGCAGAGGAAGGGTTTCTATTAATTGCTGGTCTAATATCTCCGCCCCACCCAGATCGTCCGTGTCCTCCCGTCCAGAGCCGCCGCCGGGAACAGAGCACCGTCGCGGTGCCGCCGGAAATCGCCGCCAGAGCCCGCTCCAGAGTAAACCCCCTCGGCTCTTTCCGCCCATTCTCTCCTTTAGTTTAAGCCGGTAGATCCATAGATCGCCGGAGCAGTTGTTTCTTCTTGCGCCAAATCCGTCCATTTTCTCCGGAATCACTGGAGCGTTTTTTTTTTGGTTCCCCACCGCACCTTCTACTGCTGGGCTTTGAGCTCATCAGGATGGTGCTTTTTCATATTTTTAGCGAATTTTCCATATTAGGTTTGTGTAGATTGTACAATTAAAATGGTTATACTACTATCTTTTACATACATTTTAGATACATGAATGTTAGGATCAGAGGGCGTGTACAACATGAATGCAAATAGTACAGTCTACATTTTTCTTAGCGTCAAGGGCGCAACAATTTGTTAGTGCAAAGATATGGGGAAACAGCACCGACGATCTTTGTCACAGAGGAACATAACACAAAATACCACCCGGAGTGATTTCTTAGCAGATCCCTTTTCATCTTTTTCGAGCGCTGTACTAATGTTTGATTCTTCTTCTTTTTCCCTGTCAGCGAGCAATCAGCATGCAGGGCAGCAGCAGCGTGACCGCCTTCGACGACCTGCCCGAGTGGCTCGTCGTTGACGAGATCCTTGTCCGCTTGCCGCCCAAGGATGTGCTCCGCTGCCGTGCCGTTCGCAAGTCGTGGCGCAGCGGCACATCCACCGATGCGTTCATCCTCGGACACCACCGTCGCCAGCCCTCGCTTCCCATCATCCAACACAAATTGGGCATCTGCCGCGTCGTCGGAGGCTGCAATGATCTAAAGATACGGCCTGTCATCCGGTATGAAGGCTCCTTGACAAAATTCCAACTCCAAGCCGCCTGTGATGGCCTCCTCATCGTGTCGCAGCAAGCCAATTTCTTCATCTGCAATCCAGCCACCCTCAAGTGTGCTTCACTGCCACGTCCTCCACTACGGCCACGCTTCAGTTTCATCGACGTAGTCGGCTTCTACCGGCACCACACATCTGGAGAACACCGGATACTCTGGGTGTCATACACGAAACCCATTAGGATTTACGAGACATTTCAGTTGCCTGATTACTTTATCCACGCGGTGGGATCGAGCCAGCCAAGATGCATCCAATGGCCGACAGTTTCAGAACAAAAGTATTTTCCTGCTACCCGGTCTGCCGATTGTCCGCCAGTCCACCATCGTGGTAGCCTGCACTGGCTAATGGGCCTCAACATAACAGTATTTGACACCGTAGCCGAGACATTCCGGCAGATGAGCCGCCCAACACAGTTGGGCGATATGGTGTCATTGTTGGATATGGGCGAGGCCCTTGCTTTGTGCCACGTCGCCCCTGACTGCGCCACATTAGATGTTTGGGTGTTGCAGGTCTATGATGCCGGGACCTGGGGCTTTCACTACCGGATTGACCTGTTAGGGATGGAGGCATCACCACCGATTAATTGGATGTTCCAATCTATCCCTAGGATGCATAGTTTTAAATAGCGCGCTAAGCATCTTAGCGGCGGACCTCTTCCAAATGCTATAGCGTGCTATAGCGGAGCTATAGCGCGCTATTTGAAATGTTTGTTCATTTGTTTGGATCAAAGTCTCTTAGCGCAAGCCCTTTTGTAAACGCTATAGCGGGCTATTTAAAACAGTGCTAGGATGGCTCTGATCAATGAGCGTGAGCTGTTGATCCAGAGGCATATTCACCATCTGTTGCATTGTGACATTGATGGTGTGTTTTTAGGTAATGTGGAAAGCGAAGAGCGTTTATCCTGCTGGGCACTTACTCGGCATTGCCTCCAAGAGAGCATGATTTCACTTCCATTGTTTGAGATGCAGGAAGAAGAAGCTGTGAACCAGGAGCCCCCATTCTCCATTGTGTTATAAAGATGCCGTGCTCCATGTTAATGCTTTGTTCTAGTTGTTTGCTGTGCCCATAGAGTATCTGTCCCATATGGGCCATGCTTGTATTCTTACCATTCAGTACTTTGATGTTGTAACTTGTAACTTCTAAACAATGGAGTATCTACAGAATCGTTTACTGTTCTCCCCTCTCATGTTTACTTTCAGCTTGCAATGTTAAAAACAACGAATGGCGTGGTTGCAGTTTGGAATGGCCGATTCCTCCATGAGATGTTATGGCATTTTTTTGTTGAAATGGATACTATAGTTATTCCTTTCTGTAGCTTAATATTTTGATGTTTCATGTTCAGTACACACATTGGTCCTATTGCTTTTGGCATCTGGTCGCGTGACTCTTTGTGTAGAGATGTCTTTTTTCAGGTATATTTGAGAAGCTGGCTGTGATTTTGTGCTCACCATGGTTTTGTCTCTGATTGTTACTACAGCAGTAAGTAATTTGTTCACCACTACTGTTTTGTGTCTGATTGCTGCTTCAGTACAGCTATTTTTAAAAAGAAACCGACAAGTATTTTCTTTCATTGACTAACCATTCGGAGAAAAGAGCTTTGCTGTTGCTTTTGTGTCCAGGGTTCCCTTTCTTTTGAAAGGCATAAGTTACAAGATATGTCTTCTTAATCATCATCTTGTAGTCTGCTGGAAGGCTGGTGATAGTGGTGCCTCAAGGATCCGCGGTGCAGGTAAAACTGTCCATTCGGGCCACCAAATGCATCAAAGCTGCATCTGCGCTCATGCTGTGCAGGCCCATCCATGGTTTTGTGTTTGATTGTTAATCCAGTACATGCATTGTCATTTTTTTCCCGTTATGAACCATTATTAGTTGACTTTCACCTGCTGGGAGAAAAGGCTTTGGTGATATCCTGGAACCTTTGCGGGGGTCTTTTCTTTCCTGCTTGCTGCTTTTGGATCTAGGGTTTGGTGCTATCTTGATCAGCATGCTATGGTTTGCTGGAATGCGCTGCTGCTAGGTTGTTTTGGTTTGAAGCCTGTGTATTGGTTCCATTTTCATCGGAATGGAAGCGACATCAGTTTCAGTGATTCCCTCAACAAAAGAAAACATCAATTTCAGTGATGTTCAGTGACATTTGGTGAAGCATATATAAAGATGAACATCGATCAATTGTTCAGGAATGTATGATGGTGCATGGTGGTGTATCTGCAGTTCTTTTTCCGGATTGAACAATTATTAGCACCGGAAAATTACTAAGTATCCAAGATAATGATAAGTTTTATCTCTGATTTTATTTTATCCTCTCACGTCCTTCAGCGAGACGTGAATATGTCGACGTCTGTTGTACATTACTAATGTTTTCCTTTTTCTTTTCTACTTATCAGCATGCCGAACAGCAGCGGCGCGACTGTGCTCGACGGCCGACCAGAGTAGCTTGTTGTTGGCGAGATCTTCATCTGGCTGCCCTCTAGAAACGTACTCCGCTGCCGCGTGGTCTGCAAGTCGTGGCTCAGCAGTACTTCCACCGACGTGCCCATCCTCAACCACCATCGCCGTCAGGCCTCGCTTCCCATCATCAAACATGGAGATGGCATCTACCGCTCTGCCGTCCTTAGTGTTGCCAGTGTGGAGCCTCAATTGGTCAGAAGATACGGTTGGTCATCCGATGCACATTTGACACAATTATACACCATGCCGTGTGTGATGGCCTCCTGATCATCTCGTCGCAGCAACCCAGCCACCCACAAATGTGCGTCCGTGCCACATCCTCCACGACGGCCAGGCATGAATATAGTCGGGGTTCTACGGGCACCATACATCTGGATAACACCGGGTGCTCTGGGTATCATACTCGATAACCACCAGGAGTGACATCACAGTTGAGTTGCCTGATTACTTCGTGCTCACGGTTGGTTCGGACCAGCCAAATGCATTAAATGGTGGATAGTTTCAGAAGAGACTTTATCACTACCTGGTCTTCCCACTGTCCACCAGTCCACCTTCGTAGTAATCTGCATTGGGCAACGGACCTCAACATATTGGTATTTGACACCGTAGCTGAGACATTCTGGCAGATAGCTGCCCAGGACAGTTTGGCGATCTGCGGTCATTGTTGGATATGGGCTGTGCCCTTCCTTTGTGCCGTGCCATCCTTAACTGTGGGGTCATTGTTGGATATGGACTATGATGTTGAGACATGGGGCTTTCAATACCGGATTACCTTGTTAGAGATGGAGACATCACTACTGATTAATTCGGGGATGGGATTTTACCCTACGGTGGCTATGATTAACGAGCATGAGCTGTTGATTGAGAAGCATCTTCGTCTGTTGCATTGTGACATTGATGGTGTTTTATAGGAAATTTGGGATTTGAAGAGTATGGGTACAGCTTGACTCTTACTGGACATCGCCTCCAAGAGAGCCTGTCTTCACATCCAATGTTTCAGACACGAGAAGAAGTTGTATCTCCATACCCCATGGTGGTATAAGATGCCCTGCTCCAACTTAATGTTTTCGACTACTTGTTCACCTGTTGTGCCCTGGGAGCATCTATCTCACATGAACTTAACTACTCCCTCCGTCCAATAATATAAGAGCGTTTTTGACACTAGTGTAATGTCAAAGACGCTCTTATATTATGAGATGGAGGGAGTATTTGTATGGCGGAGCAGCACTTCTTCTGCGATCACCATTTGGTGCTTGTTATGCTATCTTGAGCGTCCTGCTAATCTTCTATATCTAAATAGCTAGCCCCCACTAACATATTTCTCTCAACATACAAGCATGCCACATCATCAAGCAACATGCATGGCAAAAGGCCCACCACAACATGCATTCATGCACATGAAAATGTCCACCTCAACATGCAAACATATATTAAATATTTTACAATACATTAATCAAACACAATAAAGCGTATGAATTTGCAATTTTAGTTTACGTAATATCACTATTCACGTTCCATAGAAATCACATATCATCGAAATGTATTGCAAATATTCCTGCAACAACGTGCGGAGTATCATCTAGTGTTCTAAACGGTGGAGCATCTATGACATAGACCTGTTGTACTGTTCTCCCCTGATTATTTTCAGCTTGCATTGTTAAAAAGCACGAATGACACAGTTGCAGTATGAAATGCTGGTTCCTTGGCGAGAAGTTATGTCATTGTAGCTGTTGAAATGGAGGGTTCAGATACTCCCTTCTGTAGCTTAATATTTGACTCTTTAATGTTCAGTGCACACTTTGATCCTGCTGATTTCGGTAACTGGCCGCTCCTTATCTTTGTGTGGAGATATCTTTTTAGCAGG
Source organism: Triticum dicoccoides (assembly GCF_002162155.2). Lineage (NCBI taxonomy): Eukaryota > Viridiplantae > Streptophyta > Magnoliopsida > Poales > Poaceae > Triticum > Triticum dicoccoides. Next base: position 46,607,915 of record NC_041392.1, read on the forward strand.
CATATTTCGGAAGCTGCACTTGATTTGGTGCTCAGCAGCATGATTTACTACAGTGGCAAGTGATTTGATCACTAACCACTGTTATGTGTCAGATTGCTACTTCAATACTATGACTATTGTTTTTGTTTTCTGGGAAGTACGGACTTTGTTCAGGATATAATCTTTGGTTATAGATACGTCCAGAACCGGGTAAATGGTGGTTGGAATACGTTATGGACTTTGGTTGATTGACTTTCACCTGTTGGGAGAAAAAAGGTTGGTACTTTGGTGATATATATAAATGTTGCAAGTGTGGTCTTTCTTTGCTGCTGCTTATGTGACCAGGATTAGTATTGGCTAACGCTTTTGTTCATCATAGTGGAACCTGGTTTTGTTCCTTTTATTTCACCCAAAACAATGGACCGCGTAAGTGTACTAATTTTTTATCTGGATGAAGATTTGTAGCTTGCATGGTGACAGTTTTACCATGATGTTTCCATTATCTATCTACAAAAATTAGTGATAATTAAGCCGATTCAGATGTAGGACTTGAACTTACAAAAAATTAATTGAATTTTTTTTTAAAAATGCGCATACAGGGAGTCGAACCCTGGTTTGATACCGTGGGAGGGTACTATGATACCACTACACCAGATGCGCTTTCATGTTCTACACTTTTGGTACAGGTAGATTTCCATTCCAGAGTACTCAGACCTGCAAAGAAAAAAAGAGAAACAGAAATGGAGAAGTGGGGTATCGATCCCCATACCTCTCGCATGCTAAGCGAGCGCTCTACCATCTGAGCTACATCCCCTTTTGTGTTGCTTTTAGTAATTTAAGATCTGATATACCATGTAAGGTCCATGCAAGAACCATGTTAACCAAAGCAGGTGCAAAACTGCAAATGAAAACTGCCTTCTCTTGCCCCGGCTCGAAGGATGCCACATTGTTGACATAGACAGAGGTTTACACTGGAAACCGAAGAAGCCATATGCTGCCAGGAAACATGGGAGGGTCCAACAAGACATCCCTTTGCAAATCAAGAACTCCACACTAATCGATATTGCCCACAGCCACATGAGAGACTCAAATTGCCGATTGGAGATGATGCAAACCTGAGAAGACACAATGCTAGTAGAACGACAACCAAGAGGACATGAACCAGCCTTAATGGAACACTAAGCTACCGACATCCTTGGCACGACAATATGGTCGTAGAGGGAAACCTCTCCCCTCTTGCCTAAGCTCAAAGGGGATGACCTTCCGACGAACTGGGCCGCAAGAAGGGAATGCCCGATACCAAAGCACACCAATTCCACCACGTAGCTGGTTTGATCATGAAAATAGACAATCTAGAACATCAACCTCCGAAATCGCACCAACTCAAACACTGACTTCTATGTTCCACATACGAAACCTCCAAGGAGGGGAACAGCGCTGGAGCGTTCTCGTCGTCCAATGTACAACCGAGATTTTCTCCCAAGGAGCGGGAATGGAAGGTGGGGACTAGTACCTTGACGACACCTTCAAGAGGGGAAGCGGCGCATGTAGCACCGTCATCATTGTGGTCGTCATTGATGGTCAAAATAATCCACCCACCGTGATCCCCAAGACTTCCCTCCGACCACTATCTTTAACTGATGAGCGTCCAAAGTCCAAATCTGGGGGAAGGACGATAACACAAAAACTGCAACTAGCCTCTTTCGAGAAGGTGCCTAGCCAACAGAGAACCAGAGCACCACACCTCCAATCATCGGCTCCTCGCCGATCATGCAGGCCGAAAGAGTCGATTGAAACACTGACAACAAGCCCCATCAAAAGGACGTTCCTGTCGTCGCCACATGGGGCCGCCACCTCAACTTTCGAGCCCCCCCCCATGAGTTTCCCTGGCCGAATCCACATGTGAAGCCACCATGAGTGTCGCTGTCTCTAGGACGGTCAGATTTGAGTCAAGAAACTTTCCCACCCCCGGAGCTGGGTGTGCCATCCACTTCCTAACAAACCGCATGGGGAGACCGCCTCACCGCAGCCGTCCTTGTGGCGCGCGAGCTTGCCAGATGCCGCTTTTTTTTTGAGGAAATGCCATCATGGCTAGCTTTATTTCATCCCGAATAACGACAAATCATCCAAAATAAGGCTACGGATAAAGGAGGGAGGATTGTCCGTCCACACACCCGGAGGATCAACCCTAGCCCTTCTAGCTAGCTCATGAGCCACGCGATTCGATTCACGCGCACAATGCTCAAAACTAACATGGCCAAAATTATTACAAATCTCAAAGCAGTCATTAAGAATAGGGGTCGCTACTAAATTAACTGCTCCTTGATTAATCTCCTTGACCAATTCTGCACAATCAGTGTGAACGAGCAGTTTATGAATACCCAGAGAATCTGCAAGTTGTAGACCCTTCTTCATAGCCATAGCTTCCGATGAATATGCATCAATTGTTTTACCCATATAGAAGTGTTGGAAATATGCCCTAGAGGCAATAATAAATTGATTATTATTATATTTCCTTGTTCATGATAATCCTTTATTATCCATGCTATAATTGTATTGATAGGAAACTCAGATACATGTGTGGATACATAGACAACACCATGTCCCTAGTAAGCCTCTAGTTGACTAGCTCATTGATCAATAGATGGTTACGGTTTCCTGACCATGGACATTGGATGTCATTGATAACGGGATCACATCATTAGGAGAATGATGTGATGGACAAGACCCAATCCTAAGCCTAGCACAAGATCATGTAGTTCGTATGCTAAAGCTTTTCTAATGTCAAGTATCATTTCCTTAGACCATGAGATTGTGCAACTCCCGGATACCGTAGGAGTGCTTTGGATGTACCAAACGTCACAATGTAACTGGGTGACTATAAAGGTGCACTACGGGTATCTCCGAAAGTGTCTGTTGGGTTGGCACGAATCGAGACTGGGATTTGTCACTCCACGTGACGGAGAGGTATCTCTGGGCCCACTCGGTAGGACATCATCATAACGTGCACAATGTGATCAAGGAGTTGATCACGGGATGATGTGTTACGGAACGAGTAAAGAGACTTACCGGTAACGAGATTGAACAAGGTATCGGGATACCGACGATCGAATCTCGGGCAAGTATCGTACCGCTAGACAAAGGGAATTGTATACGGGATTGATTAAGTCCTTGACATCATGGTTCATCCGATGAGATCATCGTGGAACATGTGGGAGCCAACATGGGTATCCAGATCCCGCTGTTGGTTATTGACCGGAGAGTCATCTCGGTCATGTCTGCATGTCTCCCGAACCCGTAGGGTCTACACACTTAAGGTTCGGTGACGCTAGGGTTATAGAGATATTAGTATGCGGTAACCCGAAAGTTGTTCGGAGTCCCGGATGAGATCCCGGACGTCATGAGGAGTTTCGGAATGGTCCGGAGGTAAATAATTATATATAGGAAGTGCTATTTCGGCCATCGAGACAAGTTTCGGGGTCACCGGTATTATACCGGGACCACCGGAAGGGTCCCGGGGGTCCACCGGGTGGGGCCACCTGCCCCGGGGGGCCACATGGGCTGTAGGGGGTGCGCCTTGGCCTACATGGCCCAAGGGCACCAGCCCCTAGAGGCCCATGCGCCAAAGGGACAAGAGGAGGGGAGAGTCCTAAAGGGGGAAGGCACCTCCGAGGTGCCTTGGGGAGGATGGACTCCTCCCCCCCTTGGCCGCACCCTTCCTTGGAGGAAGGGGCAAGGCTGCGCCCTCCCCCTCTCCCTTGGACCTATATATAGTGGGGGGAAGGGAGGGCAACCAAACCTAAGGCCTGGCGCCTCCCTCTCTCTCCCGTGACACATCTCCCTCCTCCCGTAGCGCTTGGCGAAGCCCTGTTGGAATCCCCACCACCACGCCGTCGTGCTGTTGGATCTCCATCAACCTCTCCTCCCCCTTTCTGGATCAAGAAGGAGGAGACGTCGCTGCTCCGTACGTGTGTTGAACGCGGAGGTGCCGTCCGTTCGGCGCTAGGATCATCGGTGATTTGGATCACGACGAGTACGACTCCATCAACCCCGTTCTCTTGAACGCTTCCGCGCGCGATCTACAAGGGTATGTAGATCCACTCCTCCCTCGTTGCTAGATGACTCTATAGATTGATCTTGGTGACACGTAGGAAAATTTTGAATTATTGCTACGTTCCCCAACAGTGGCATCATGAGCTAGGTCTATTGCGTAGATTCTATGCATGAGTAGAACACAAAGTAGTTGTGGGCGTTGATATTATTCAATATGGTTACCGTTACTAGTCCAATCTTGTTTTCGACGGCATCGTGGGATGAAGCGGCCCGGACCAACCTTACACGTACGCTTACGTGAGACCGGTTCCACCGACTGACATGCACTAGTTGCATAAGGTGGCTGGCGGGTGTCTGTCTCTCCCACTTTAGTCGGAACGGATTCGATGAAAAGGGTCCTTATGAAGGGTAAATAGCAATTGGCATATCACGTTGTGGTTTTGCGTAGGTAAGAAACGTTCTTGCTAGAAACCCATAGCAGCCACGTAAAACATGCAAACAACAATTAGAGGACGTCTAACTTGTTTTTGCAGGGTATGCTATGTGATGTGATATGGCCAAAAAGGATGTGATGAATGATATATGTGATGTATGAGATTGATCATGTTCTTGTAATAGGAATCACGACTTGCATGTCGATGAGTATGACAACCGGCAGGAGCCATAGGAGTTGTCTTAATTTATTTATGACCTGCGTGTCAACATAAACGTCATGCAATTACTTTACTTTATTGCTAACCGTTAGCTGTAGTAGTAGAAGTAATAGATGACGTGACAACTTCATGGAGACACGATGATGGAGATCATGGTGTCATGCCGGTGACAAGATGATCATGGAGCCCCAAGATGGAGATCAAAGGAGCTATATGATATTGGCCATATCATGTCACTACTATTTGATTGCATGTGATGTTTATCATGTTTATGCATCTTGTTTACTTAGAACGATGGTAGTAAATAAGATGATCTCTCATTAAAATTTCAAGAAAGTGTTCCCCCTAACTGTGCACCGTTGCGACAGTTCGTAGTTTCGAAGCACCACGTGATGATTGGGGGTTAGATTCTAACGTTCACATACAACGGGTGTAAGACAGATTTACACACGCAAAACACTTAGGTTGACTTGACGAGCCTAGCATGTGTACAGACATGGCCTCGGAACACAGAGGACCGAAAGGTCGAGCATGAGTCGTATGGTAGATACGATCAACATGAAGATGTTCATCGATGATGACTAGTCCGTCTCACGTGATGATCAGACACGGCCTAGTTGACTCGGATCATGTAATCACTTAGATGACTAGAGGGATGCCTATCTGAGTGGGAGTTCATAAGATGAACTTAATTATCCTGAACATAGTCAAAAGGTCTTCGCAAATTATGTCGTAGCTCGCGCTTTAGTTCTACTGTTTAGATATGTTCCTAGAGAAAATTTAGTTGAAAGTTGATAGTAGCAATTATGCGGACTAGGTCCGTAAACTGAGGATTGTCCTCATTGCTTCATAGAAGGCTTATGTCCTTAATGCACCGCTTAGTGTGCTGAACCTCGAACGTTGTCTGTGGATGTTGCGAACATCTGACATACACATTTTGATAACTACGTGATAGTTCAGGTAAACGGCTTAGAATTGAGGCACCAAAGACGTTTTTGAAACATCGCAGAACATATGAGATGTTCCAAGGACTGAAATTGGGATTTCAGGCTCGTGCCCACGTCAAGAGGTATAAGACCTCCGACGATTTTCTTAGCCTGCAAAGTAAGGGAGAAAAGCTCAATTGTTGAACTTGTGCTCAGATTGTCTGAGTGCAACAATCGCTTGAATCGAGTGGGAGTTGATCTTCCAGATAAGATAGTGATGTTTCTCCGAAGTCATTACCACCAAGCTGCTAGAGCTTCGTGATGAACTATAATATATTAGGGACATATATGATGATCCTTGAGATATTCGCGATGTTTGACACCACAAAAGTAGAAATCAAGAAGGAGCATCAATTGTTGATGGTTGGTGAAACCACTAGTTTCAAGAAGGGCAAGGGCAAGAAGGGATACTTCATGAAATGGCAATTCAGCTGCTGCTCTAGTGAAGAAACCCAAGGTTGAACCCAAACCCAAGACTAAGTGCTTCTGTAATAAGGGGAACAGCCACTGGAGCAGAATTACCCTAGATACTTGGTAGATGAGAAGGCTGGCAAGGTCGATAGAAGTATATTGGATATACATTGTGTTGATGTGTACTTTACTAGTACTCCTAGTAGCACCAGGGTATTAGATACCGGTTCGGTTGCTAAGTGTTAGTAACTCGAAATAAAAGCTACGGAATAAACGGAGACTAGCTAAAGGTGAGCTGACGATATGTGTTGGAAGTGTTTCCAATGTTGATATGATCAAATATCGTACGCTCCCTCTACCATCGAGATTGGTATTAAAACCTAAATAATTGTTATTTGGTGTTTGCGTTGAGCATAGACATGACTGGATTATGTCTATCGCAATACGGTTATTCATTTAAGGAGAATAATGGTTACTCTGTTTATTTGAATAATACCTTCAATGGTCTTGCACCTAAAATGAATGGTTCATTGAATCTCGATCGTAGTGATACACATGTTCATGCCAAAAGATATAAGATAGTAATGATAGTACCACCTACTTGTGGCACTGCCACGTAAGTCATATTGGTATAAAACGCATGAAGAAGCTCCATGTTGATGGATCTTTGGGCTCACTCGTTTTTGAAAAGTTTGAGACATGCGAACCATGTCTATTGGTGTATATGCATGAAGAAACTCCATGCAAATGGACCGTTTGAACTCACTTGATCTTGAATCACTTGAGACATGCAAATCATACCACATGGGCAAGATGACTGAAATCCTCGGTTTCAGTAAAATGGAACTAGAAAGCAACTTGTTGGAAGAAATACATTTTGATGTGTGCAATCCAATGAGTGCTGAGGCATGTAGTGGATATCGTTATGTTCTTACTTCACAGATGATTTGAGTAGATGTTGAGTATATTTACTTGATGAATCACGAGTCTGAATTATTGAAAGGTTCAAGTAATTTCAGGGTGAAGTTGAAAGATCATCGTGACAAGAGGATAAAATATCTATGATATGATCATAGAGATGAATATCTGAATTACGAGTTTGGCACAGAATTAAGACATTGTGGAAATTGTTTCACAACTAATACAGCCTGGAACACCATAGTGTGATGGTGTGTCCGAACATCAATGAATTGCTGCTGCTCGCAGGGGTGGCGTGAGTGCTAGTCCTCCTGGATGTGTTGCCACCTGTACCACCAGAACCAGGAGCGTTGTCATCATCATCGTCATCGCTGCTGTCGCTGCCTCCATTGGATCCTCCTTTATCATCACCATAATCATCCTTGTCTTCTTCCCTCTCACTGCCATCAGCTGCTGCGCCTTTGTCTTCTCCCCTCTCACTGCCATCAACTGCTGCCCCTTTGTCCCCGTCCCCCTCTCTGGCCTCACCTTCTTCTTCCTCCTCCTCTGCATCACTATCTTCTTCCTTGTTCTCCTCCTCTCCTTTGTCCTCTTCTTGTTTGTCCTCCTCCTCCTCCTCCTCCTCCTCCTCCTCTTCCTCCTCATCCTCCTCCTCCTCTGCATCTTCTTCATTGTCATCCTCATCCTTGTCCTCCTCCTCTGATTCATCCGCATCTGTCTCCTCATCGTCGTCAGCATCTATCGCTGCTCCCATTTCCTCATCTTCTTCTGAATCATCCTCAACAAATTCTTCTTCTTCTTGTATAGTTGACCGCCATCTCTTTCTTTTTGGAGCACGGCATGATGCCCCAGTTTGCATTGATGGCTGCTGTACGTAAGGATCAATATCTGGTTCCTCGTCATCAATCTTGGCAACTTCTTTAATGAAGGTGCCAACCTGTTCAGTTACAGCCTCGCATAGCTCATTGACCACTTTCGCAATTTTTGCCTTTTTCTGCATCAACACAAAAAAGATTCAGTACTGATTCAGTTAGAAAAAATAATAAAAAGTAAAAATGTCTGTAACTGACCATGATGTGATAAGCAAAAACGACTAATACACACTTTCTGGCCAACTAAAAACATGATTCTAGCCAACTACACATGCACTGTGGCACAAAGTAAAAACCATGCATTTCTGCCAAAAGTTGATGACAATGGTTGTAAATGAACACTTTGACTATCCAAAAGAACATGTGCAACTACAAAACCTTATATGTGCAACTGAACATACATCACAGCCAACTAAATTCTGAATTTTCGCAACTACAAAAGTTATACATGTCCAACTGAACATACATCCCAGCCAATAGAAAAAATATTGGTAAGTGATACAAGTTTATGTATGCAAAACACTAACCTGCGGATTGTATGTTATTGGTAACTTGGATGCCACAAATGCTTCAGCTTGCAAAATTCCACCAAACAGTGGTGTCTGCTCCGTGCCTCTATACTCCTCTTTAAGCTGATGTAAAAAAAAAGAGAAACAGAAAATAACAAGGTTATCAAAATAGATTTGTGTGTTGAATGAAACCACACATTACAACATGTGCAACTACAAACAAGATACTGGGGTAGACAAATTCAACTATACATATATGCAACTGAACAAAGACACAAAAACTGTGCAACACACATGGCACCTAAAAAAAAGTTCCTACCAACTGATGCAACACATCTGTGCAACAAGATTAGTAAAACTGTGCAACTTAAAAAAGATGGTGTGCCAATTTAAAATAAACATGTGTGCAGATTGCCAAACTTAAAGCTATAATCTGTGCAACTACATGCATTATTGTGCCAACTGATGACAGTTTTCTGTGCAATTTCCAAAAAGAGTGACCAGACATCAAAAGAACATAGAAGGAAGACACTGTTGGAAAAAAACAAAAAAGAACTCACTTGTAATTTGCCGAACACACCAGGAGAGATAGTATCCTTCTTGATCACCTTGGCAATTAGAGTACTATCCCATGCATTCGATCGTATCGCGCAGTTGCTTACTGGGATGTCATGTACGAGCGCATCAAGGTATAGTATCTGCACCTGACCCAAACAAAAGAAAAAGCCAAGTTCAGTTATTGTTATGAGAATTTCAGCAAACTATAACTGCACAGAAAGAACAGGAACAGATGGAAAAAGGTGGTCGTTTTTACTAACCATCAAGTGATACAAGCAGCAGCAAACAGTTTGCTTCTCCTGGTCCATGTTCCGGAAAGCTTCATTAATGTGTTCTGCTACAAAGAGGCAGATGTTTGTATTCTTTAGCATTTGATGATCTAGCACAAGTCCATAACACTTTGGGCTGAGCTTCAAGGCTGTGGTTGGTGCTAGAAAAGTACTGAAGGCAACCGCAAGCCAGGCCATAAAAAATGTGTCATCCGTTCTTCCAGCCATATGCTCAATCATCTTGAGCCATGTAGTGATCTGGGGATGAGAATTTCCAGTTATGTTGAAAGCCTGTCTGAATCTCCTAGTGGCATCCTTGTCAACTAAATATCTGACTTTTGGACCCTTGTTTGGGAGATCAAATACCCTCTGAACACTGTCAGCATCGACACGGATCCTTCCCCTTCCTGGGAAAACCATTTCAGAGGTCTGTGGCTGGTAGGACTGCACCAGGAACTTAGTGAGGTCCGCTGGAAGTGTGTCTGATAAGTTCAATAGCCCCCCGACCGACCTCGAAACTAGCTCTGATTTCTGTAGTGGAGTTAGAGAGGCGTTGAAATTTGCAAGCGCGCTGGTGATGCCCTTATCCTGCCTGCTTGTGATGGTCGCTCCACATCTTCCCCTGGAGCCACCTCAACTCCTTCGCCGCTGCCCTCTTGATTAGAAAATGAAAGCATTACACAAACATTAAACACAAGAGAAAAAACAAGAATGAAAAAAAAACTAGCAATCATCATGATGTATTTGTGCAACTAATAAAGCTCATGAGGACAACTGCAAAGACTGCCAGTGTGCAACTGAATGTGCAACAATAAAACAGTAAATAAAAAAAGAACGAGACCTGGCAGCTACAAAAAGTTCTAGCGTATGTGCAACAATAAGAAATGATATTGCAACACAAGAAAAACAGTAACTAAAAAAAAGGTTTGTAAAGAACTATTCAAATAGCTCATAAAAACACAAAAAACCCACATACCTCAGCATCTGCTGCGGAAGATGCGACAGCTTCTCCAGCAACTGCTGCCTGCACAAAAAAATGACCACTGATGTCAACTATGAAAACATGCCAACTAGTGAACTACAAGATGCCAACTAATGCCAACTAATGCCAACTAATGTCAATTGTATTTAAATCAAAATGACTAGAGATGTCAACTACAAAAGGTTGTTATTGACAGACTAAAAACAAAAAATAGTGTTCCGAACTGCTGCATAATTTCATCACTATCTAAAAAAAGGCGAGAAAAAACACTTATATTTGAGATTTTACTTACCCTAGAAGATGACTCAGCTCCCTTGCCAAGTGCTGCACGTCTAGTCCGCTTTACAACACGGAACTGATCAGCATCCTAAGAAAAAAACATGAGCATGGGAAAAAATAAAAAAATGTTAATATGACCCAAACAAAACCAAAAAATGGACTTGTGTCATCAACATGCCACTTACCTCAACATCCTCTCCCTGCTCAACACTCTGCGCAAGTCGTGGCTGGCGATTAGTAGGACGCTTCGAGTTCCGGCGAAGAGGTTGACTTCCAGAACGCTGATTAAGCAACCAAAAGAAAACATGAAAAAAAGACATTAGCATACATGCATAAGTTGAAAAACAACTCAAAAACAAAAGAAAAAAAGTGAATAAAAATACATCTCCTTCATTGCCACCCGCATCTCCTCCTATTATAACCATTTTTGCCCTGCGGAAGGAAATACAACAAAAAAACATAGTTAGAAGATGTGGACAACCAACTACTACAATCATGCAGCCAACTGGGCAGTAAACCTCGTGCAAACTGGACATCAAATAAGCCAACTAACTTTTTTCTGCCTAATTATTACTTGCCAACTGTGACAAGTAATACCTAGACAGAAAAAAGTTAAGTAAAGGCAACAATCTCAGTGAGATAACTTATTCTGAAAAAAGCGTCCCTAGTTGAACATGAAGGGAGACACATGAAAACAACCACATCCACAACAAAAGACTTGCACATTGAGAAAAATTAAAATGGAAAATTGGCAAGCATTGGTACTAATTTGCACAAATCAAGGGGTCCTAGTTGCACAAAAGCAGGAGAATAACACATAAACCACCACAGCCACCACAACGCTGGTGGATTGGGTAGATTATATTGGAAAATTGGCAAGCATTGGTGCTAAAATTGTACAAACAAGAGTCCCTAGTTGCACACAACAGAGGGCACAAGTGTATAACATATGAATATGCAACTAAGTAAACCCAACTAAGTAGAGCAACTGGCACAAGTGTATAACATATGAATAGCCAACTTAGTAAAAGTGATGCAGCCAACCGAGCAGGCAACTTGTGCAACTGAACACAGTATAGACAACCACCTAGTACAAAAACAGTGAGCCAATTGACCAAAACAACTGCTGCAACTGCAGAGCATATGGACGGCCAAGTACTATATGAACACAGCCAACTGAGGAGAATTTTTTGCAACTAACCACTTAAATCTCTGAACACCAACTACGAAATCAGCCAATGCATTGCACACAAAAACAGTGAGCCAACTGACCAAAACAACTGCTGCAACTACAGAGCATATGGACAACCAAGTACTATATGGACGTAGCCAACTGAGGAGAATTTTGTGCAACTAACCACTTAAATCTCTGAACACCAACTACGAAATCAGTCAATGCATTGCACACAACATTGCGCACATCTAATACAACTTACAGAATAACTAAAGAATCATGTGCAGGTGTAGAACATATGGACAGCCAACTAGTAAAAGTGATGTAGCCAACTGAGCAGGCAACTTGTGCAACTGAACAGTATGTAGAAACCCAACTAGCAAAAAATTGGTGCAACTGCAGAACATAGGGACAACCAACTACTATATGAATGAAGCCAACTGGATAGAATTTTGTGCAACTGGAACACAAGTGTCTACCAACTAAAAAGTGGCCGTGATACAAGTTTCACCCTCTTAGTTGGTTAGCACAGGTAATGGTCCCTAATTTGCACAGGTACTAATTTGCACATGTAATGGTCCCTAATTACAAACAAGAGGAGAAAAACACATGACCCACGAGAACCACCAGAAGGCTGGCAGATTAGCTATATTATCTCAAAAATTGTCTACTGCTGCTCCTAATTTGCACGCAAGGGGCGACAGAGTTGCACACCGCGGGGGAAAACACTCATCAAAAACACCAGATCCACCGCGAGGCTTCAATCCACAGAAGAGGCACTATCGCCGCGAACCACTCATCCTCCCTGAAACATATGCACGAGCTCACCCCCTACTGCAACTCAAAAACGACAGGATGAGCACAACCCTAACCCATCCCTGCCAATCCGGCGGTTTCCCAAACGAAGTAGTCCGCTGGGGTGACCTCAACCTCGCCGGAAAATGAGTTCGACCTCCCTAACCCCGACCGCGACCTCGACCTCTACCTCGACCTCCCTGACAACGACCGCGACCTCACCGGAAAACGAGCGACCTCATCGGAAAAAGGAGGACGGGCGAGTGGAGAAACAAGCAGGG
>NC_041392.1:46620643-46621178 GCF_002162155.2 Triticum dicoccoides
GACCAGGCGACTGGTCCACACGCGGGTCTGAGCGGCGCGGCCCCACCTCCCGACCAGGGGACACCTGGACACCGCGCGGCGTCGATCGGGACGAGATCGAGCGGCTCTCGTTCGGCCGCTCGTTCTGTCTATTTAGTGGCCGGCCGCTTTTTAGATTTCAGGTTTTTTTTGACAGCGCCTAAAAAGGACTTGATATGTGTCCCCTGTTGAGGTTAGGGTTAGCAGAAGATAATCACCCTTTCCGTCAAAGCGGCCGCTCCTCTCCCCGCATCAGTTTCCAACCTGCACACAGCTCGTCTGGTCTCATCGACCGCCGCTGCAGAGACGCCGCCCATCCTCCCTCATCCTCCATACAAACTACGCCAAACACTCTGATTTTCGCCCCAGAAGAAAAACCAGATGTAAGGTTTCGTCTCTGCGTGGTGACTCTCTTGCTCCCGTGCCAGGTTTCTCTTGATTGGTATCCCGTATCCCCCCTCGCAGATCGCCAGCAGACGCCGCCGGGAACAGAACACATCGCGACGCCGCTGGAAAT
>NC_041392.1:46622225-46623774 GCF_002162155.2 Triticum dicoccoides
GACAGTTTCACAACACATGCTTCATGTCACCCAGTCCCCCTATTGTCCACCAGTCCACCATTGTGGTAGCTTGCACTGGGCATTTGGCCTCAACTTGACTGTATTTGACAGTGTAGCTGAGACTTTCCGGCAGATGAGCCGCCCAATAGAGTTGGGTCATGTGGTGTCATTGTTGGACATGGGTGGATCCCTTGCTTTGTGGCACACCACCTGTGACAGCATCACTTTCGATATTTGGGTGTTGCAGGACTATGATGCTGAGACATGGGCCTTTCAGTATCGGATTAGCTTGTTAGCGATGGAGGCATCACCACCGCTTAATTTGGGGGTGAAATATGTCCCTAGTATGGCTGTGATCAATGAGCATGAGCTGTTGATTGAGCAGCGTCCTGACCGTCTATTGCATTGCGACACTGATGGTGTGTTTTTAGGAAATGTGGAAAGTGAAGAACATGGAAACAAGCAGATACTTACCAGACATCGTTTCCAAGAGAGCATGATCTCACTTCCGTTGTTTGAGACACAAGAAGATGATGATGTGAAGGAGCATCCATTCCTCATAGTGCTATAAGTTGCCGTGCTCCATCTTATTGCCTCGGACAAGTTGTTGCTGTGCTCTTGGAGTATCTATGCCATATGAAGCATGCCTTTTGTTCCTACCTTTTATTACTACTAGTAGAACTGAACACTTTATATGTCTGAAGTAGCATTTGTGCTATGGTCACGTGGTGCTAGTTATCCTACCTATCTTGAGCATCTTGTTAGTGCTCTAAACAATGGAATATCTATGCTATAGAACTGCTCTACCGTTCTCCCCCGTTTTTACTTTAAAGTTTGCAGTATTAAGAAGCACAAAAGGAATGGTTGCAGTTTGAAATGCTAATTCTTTCATGAGAAATTATTACATTTAGTTGTTGGAATGGTTAGTTAGATGCTCCCTTCTGTAGTTTAATATTCCGATCTTTCATGTTCAGTGCACACTTCGCTCCTATTGCTTTTGGCAGCTGGTTGGTCTTGCTCCTGCTCTTTGTGTGTAGATGTCTTTTCTCATACATCCGGGGGAAGCTGCTTATGTGTCTGATTGTTACTACAGTGTTTTGTTTCTAATTGCCACTTCAATACAGCCATTGTAGAAAAAATGGCAACATAGATATTTCTGCAGTATCACTATAGTGTTTTGTTTCTGATAGCGATGAAGAGGGAGTACTCTGTTTCATTGACTTTCACTATTTTGGAGAAAAGAGGTTGGCTGTTGGTTATGTGTCTAGAAATAAGTTGGAAGAAAAAGGCTTGGTACTTTGGTGGTATATAATCTTGTAAATCTTTCTGCCCAAGTTGGGAGAAAAAGGTAAGAATACATAATTAATCTGAGTCATTGATTTTGTTAGTTAATGGGCCCAAGTCATTAAGATGTGCAAAATTAACCATGTCTTCTGTTCTTCGTTCTTACTTTTCCTGCTACAGTTCATTGACTATGACATGTTATATGGAAAGAGCTTGGTACAATGGTGATATGTCTTGGATTTGTTGCTGGCTGGTGTTTTTTTTT
>NC_041392.1:46625027-46627430 GCF_002162155.2 Triticum dicoccoides
CCTTTGCAAATCAAGAACTCCACACTAATCGATATTGCCCACAGCCACATGAGAGACTCAAATTGCCGATTGGAGATGATGCAAACCTGAGAAGACACAATGCTAGTAGAACGACAACCAAGAGGACATGAACCAGCCTTAATGGAACACTAAGCTACCGACATCCTTGGCACGACAATATGGTCGTAGAGGGAAACCTCTCCCCTCTTGCCTAAGCTCAAAGGGGATGACCTTCCGACGAACTGGGCCGCAAGAAGGGAATGCCCGATACCAAAGCACACCAATTCCACCACGTAGCTGGTTTGATCATGAAAATAGACAATCTAGAACATCAACCTCCGAAATCGCACCAACTCAAACACTGACTTCTATGTTCCACATACGAAACCTCCAAGGAGGGGAACAGCGCTGGAGCGTTCTCGTCGTCCAATGTACAACCGAGATTTTCTCCCAAGGAGCGGGAATGGAAGGTGGGGACTAGTACCTTGACGACACCTTCAAGAGGGGAAGCGGCGCATGTAGCACCGTCATCATTGTGGTCGTCATTGATGGTCAAAATAATCCACCCACCGTGATCCCCAAGACTTCCCTCCGACCACTATCTTTAACTGATGAGCGTCCAAAGTCCAAATCTGGGGGAAGGACGATAACACAAAAACTGCAACTAGCCTCTTTCGAGAAGGTGCCTAGCCAACAGAGAACCAGAGCACCACACCTCCAATCATCGGCTCCTCGCCGATCATGCAGGCCGAAAGAGTCGATTGAAACACTGACAACAAGCCCCATCAAAAGGACGTTCCTGTCGTCGCCACATGGGGCCGCCACCTCAACTTTCGAGCCCCCCCCCCATGAGTTTCCCTGGCCGAATCCACATGTGAAGCCACCATGAGTGTCGCTGTCTCTAGGACGGTCAGATTTGAGTCAAGAAACTTTCCCACCCCCGGAGCTGGGTGTGCCATCCACTTCCTAACAAACCGCATGGGGAGACCGCCTCACCGCAGCCGTCCTTGTGGCGCGCGAGCTTGCCAGATGCCGCATTTTTTTTGAGGAAATGCCATCATGGCTAGCTTTATTTCATCCCGAATAACGACAAATCATCCAAAATAAGGCTACGGATAAAGGAGGGAGGATTGTCCGTCCACACACCCGGAGGATCAACCCTAGCCCTTCTAGCTAGCTCATGAGCCACGCGATTCGATTCACGCGCACAATGCTCAAAACTAACATGGCCAAAATTATTACAAATCTCAAAGCAGTCATTAAGAATAGGGGTCGCTACTAAATTAACTGCTCCTTGATTAATCTCCTTGACCAATTCTGCACAATCAGTGTGAACGAGCAGTTTATGAATACCCAGAGAATCTGCAAGTTGTAGACCCTTCTTCATAGCCATAGCTTCCGATGAATATGCATCAATTGTTTTACCCATATAGAAGTGTTGGAAATATGCCCTAGAGGCAATAATAAATTGATTATTATTATATTTCCTTGTTCATGATAATCGTTTATTATCCATGCTATAATTGTATTGATAGGAAACTCAGATACATGTGTGGATACATAGACAACACCATGTCCCTAGTAAGCCTCTAGTTGACTAGCTCATTGATCAATAGATGGTTACGGTTTCCTGACCATGGACATTGGATGTCATTGATAACGGGATCACATCATTAGGAGAATGATGTGATGGACAAGACCCAATCCTAAGCCTAGCACAAGATCATGTAGTTCGTATGCTAAAGCTTTTCTAATGTCAAGTATCATTTCCTTAGACCATGAGATTGTGCAACTCCCGGATAGCGTAGGAGTGCTTTGGATGTACCAAACGTCACAATGTAACTGGGTGACTATAAAGGTGCACTACGGGTATCTCCGAAAGTGTCTGTTGGGTTGGCACGAATCGAGACTGGGATTTGTCACTCCGCGTGACGGAGAGGTATCTCTGGGCCCACTCGGTAGGACATCATCATAACGTGCACAATGTGATCAAGGAGTTGATCACGGGATGATGTGTTACGGAACGAGTAAAGAGACTTACCGGTAACGAGATTGAACAAGGTATCGGGATACCGACGATCGAATCTCGGGCAAGTATCGTACCGCTAGACAAAGGGAATTGTATACGGGATTGATTAAGTCCTTGACATCATGGTTCATCCGATGAGATCATCGTGGAACATGTGGGAGCCAACATGGGTATCCAGATCCCGCTGTTGGTTATTGACCGGAGAGTCATCTCGGTCATGTCTGCATGTCTCCCGAACCCGTAGGGTCTACACACTTAAGGTTCGGTGACGCTAGGGTTATAGAGATATTAGTATGCGGTAACCCGAAAGTTGTTCGGAGTCCCGGATGAGATCCCGGACGTCATGAGGAGTTTCGGAATGGTCCGGAGGTAAA
>NC_041392.1:46631695-46638668 GCF_002162155.2 Triticum dicoccoides
GATTCCGATAAATGGCTCGAGGCCATAAAATCCGAGAGAGGATCCATGTATGAAAACAAAGTGTAGACTTTGGCGGAACAGCTCGATGGTCGTAAGGCTGTTGAGTACAGATGGATTTTAAAAGGAAGACGGACAATGATGGTAAGTATCACCATTAAGAAAGCTCGACTTGTCGTTAAGAAGTTTCCCGACAAGTTCAAGGAGTTGACTACGGTGAGACTTTCTCACTCGTAGCGATGCTAAGAGTCTGTTGGAATTATATTAGCGATTACTGCATTATTTATGAAATCTTGCAGATAGGATGTCGAAACATTGTTTCCTCGACGATTTTATTGAGGAAAGGTTGTATGTGATACAACCGGAAGGTTTTGTCAATCCTGAAAGATGCTAATAAGTATGCAAAGCTCCAGTAATCCTTCTAAGGACTGGAGTAAGCATCTCGGAGTTGGAATGTACGCTTTGATGAGATGATCAAAGATTTTAGGTTTACACAAAGTTTATGAGAAACTTGTATTTCCAAAGAAGTGCGTGGGAGCACTATAGAATTTCTGATGAGTATATGTTGTTGACATATTATGGATCAGAAATGACGTAGGATTTCTAGAAAGCATTAAGATCTATAAGGATAGATCAAAACGCTTAATAGTACTTTTCAAATGAGCACATACCTTGACATGATCTTGAAGGTGTTCAAGATGGATCAGTCAAAGAAGGAGTTCTTGCCTGAGTTGTAAGGTATGAAGTTAAGACTTAAAGCTCGACCACGGCAGAATAGAGAGAAAGGATGAAGGTCGTCCCCTATGCTTAAGACGTAGGCTCTACAGTATGCTATGTTGTGTACCGCACCTGAAGTGTGCCTTGCCATGAGTCAGACAAGGGGTACAAAAGTGATCTAAGAATGGATCACGGGACAGCGGTCAAAGTTATCCTTAGTAACTAGTGGACTAAGGAATTTTCTCGATTATGGAGGTGGTAAAAGAGTTCGTCGTAAAGGGTTACACCGATGCAAACTTTGACACTAATCCAGATTATTCTGAGTAGTAAACTGGATTCGTATAGTAGAACAGTTATTTGGAATAGCTCCAAATGTAGCGTAGTAGTTGCATCTACAAGATGACATAGAGATTTGTGAAGTACATACGGATCTGAAAGATTCAGACCCGTTGACTATAACATCTCTCACAAGCATAACATGATCAAACCCAGAACTCATCGAGTGTTAATCACATGGTAAATGTGAACTAGATTATTGACTCTAGTAAACTCTTTGGTTGTTAGTCACATGGGGATGTGACCTTGAGTGTTAATCACATATCGATGTGAACTAGATTATTGACTCTAGTGCAAGTGGGAGACTGTTGGAAATATGCCCTAGAGGCAATAATAAATTGATTATTATTATATTTCCTTGTTCATGATAATCGTTTATTATCCATGCTATAATTGTATTGATAGGAAACTCAGATACATGTGTGGATACATAGACAACACCATGTCCCTAGTAAGCCTCTAGTTGACTAGCTCGTTGATCAATAGATGGTTACGGTTTCCTGACCATGGACATTGGATGTCATTGATAACGGGATCACATCATTAGGAGAATGATGTGATGGACAAGACCCAATCCTAAGCCTAGCACAAGATCATGTAGTTCGTATGCTAAAGATTTTCTAATGTCAAGTATCATTTCCTTAGACCATGAGATTGTGCAACTCCCGGATACCGTAGGAGTGCTTTGGGTGTACCAAACGTCACAACGTAACTGGGTGACTATAAAGGTGCACTATGGGTATCTCCGAAAGTGTCTGTTGGGTTGGCACGAATCAAGACTGAGATTTGTCACTCCGTGTGACGGAGAGGTATCTCTGGGCCCACTCGGTAGGACATCATCATAATGTGCACAATGTGATCAAGGAGTTGATCACGGGATGATGTGTTACGGAACGAGTAAAGAGACTTACCGGTAACGAGATTGAACAAGGTATCGGGATACCGACGATCGAATCTCGGGCAAGTATCGTACCGCTAGACAAAGGGAATTGTATACGGGATTGATTAAGTCCTTGACATCGTGGTTCATCCAATGAGATCATCGTGGAACATGTGGGAGCCAACATGGGTATCTAGATCCCGCTGTTGGTTATTGACCGGAGAGTCATCTCGGTCATGTCTGCATGTCTCCCGAACCCGTAGGGTCTACACACTTAAGGTTCGGTGACGCTAGGGTTATAGAGATATTAGTATGCGGTAACCCGAAAGTTGTTCGGAGTCCCGGATGAGATCCCGGACGTCACGAGGAGTTCCGGAATGGTCCGGAGGTAAAGAATTATATATAGGAAGTGCTATTTCGGCCATCGGGACAAGTTTCGGGGTCACCGGTATTGTACCGGGACCACCGAAAGGGTCCCGGGGGTCCACCGGGTGGGGCCACCTGCCCCGGGGGGCCACATGGGCTGTAGGGGGTGCGCCTTGGCCTACATGGGCCAAGGGCACCAGCCCCTAGAGGCCCATGCGCCAAAGGGACAAGAGGAGGGGAGAGTCCTAAAGGGGGAAGGCACCTCCGAGGTGCCTTGGGGAGGATGGACTCCTCCCCCCCTTGGCCGCACCCTTCCTTGGAGGAAGGGGAAAGGCTGCGCCCTCCCCCTCTCCCTTGGCCCTATATATAGTGGGGGAAGGGAGGGCAACCAAACCTAAGGCCTGGCGCCTCCCTCTCTCTCCCGTGACACATCTCCCTCCTCCCGCAGCGCTTGGCGAAGCCCTGTTGGAATCCCGCTACTTCCACCACCACGCCGTCGTGCTGTTGGATCTCCATCAACCTCTCCTCCCCCTTGCTGGATCAAGAAGGAGGAGATGTCGCTGCTCCGTACATGTGTTGAACGCGGAGGTGCCGTCCGTTCGGCGCTAGGATCATCGGTGATTTGGATCACGACGAGTACGACTCCATCAACCCCGTTCTCTTGAACGCTTCCGCGCGCGATCTACAAGGGTATGTAGATCCACTCCTCCCTCGTTGCTAGATGACTCTATAGATTGATCTTGGTGACACGTAGGAAAATTTTGAATTATTTCTACGTTCCCCAACAAGAAGACCTCAGCTGCAATAAAATCGCCAACATCATCTCTCAGGATCGCGCCAATGGAAGCAATACTCCCGTTCATACTCAAATGATACATCTATATTCAACTTGACTGTACCCTGCGGTGGTTTAGCCCACATTACCTCTCTTGCCGGATGTTGAACAGTGCCTGCCCGATAAAAGTTAAGAGCAAGAGCTTGTATTGATAGGGCGGAACGTTCAGGTTCAGGTATCTTTTCTCCTTTTGCACACTGTCTCCTTTCCCACCAAAGGAACCAAGTAGCCACCGCAATCAAACATGATACAGGGATTTGAGCAAGATATAGTGGGTCATCAATTGAAGTACAAATCAGCTCCTCCAGTACAGCCGAACCGGCCCTATCAACATTCAGAGATTTCTCAACTTTTTCCAATAAAAACCCAGATTTTTCCCAAACCATCTGCGCTCGGTCACATTCAAATAAAGCATGCCGAATGTCTTCAGTATACACCTGGCACACAGGACATGCAGTATGAATTTTCATATGCTTATTAGCAAGAATAGATTTACATGGAATAGCACCATATAGCGAAGGAAAAGAGCTGAGAGGAGAGGGGAAGGACTGGCAGCGCTAGGGTTGGTCGCCTCCCGTGTGGGCCCGAACGGAGCGACACGGGTGCTGCGAAACATTTTCGTCTACCCCCTCCGATCCATATCATTTGAGCAATAAGTAATATGGATCGAAGAGAGTATCAACAATTGTGCATCCAGTCAAAATTCACAACATGAGTTACCATGTGCAACGCTGCATTGGAAATGTTCTGTTTTTCTTTCTGTCTTCTATGTTTTCAGTTTTCCTAAAAAGGGAATTTTTTTTGGGACGCGTCTAGTGGGCGGCCGGCCGCCCTGGGATCGCTAGCCAGCGGCCACCCGAAAAAGGAAACCACCTGGTCCCCCCTCGAGCGAAAAAGAGGAAACAGTCCACCTGGTCCCTGCCCGTCGGAGCCAAAAAGGAAACTGCCCCGCCCACCAGCTGGCCGCGAGATCACGTGCACCCTCCTCGCCAAACTGCGCCCTGGCTATCTTCTTCTTCCTCACGAAAGAAGGAGGATCTGCCCAGGTTGCAGAATCCACGCCATCTCTCGCCCCCACGCCTCAGCCCCACCGACGCTGCCTTCTTCTTCTTCTGCACGCCAGAAACAGATCCAAACGCAATTGCCCCCAGCCCTTCTTCCTCCTCCTACACAGCCGCCATGGGAGCCCCAAGTTAGAAAGGAGCTGCTTCAAGATCTAAAGGGCAGGGTGGTCAGAGCCATACCAGGCAGTAAGATCGAGCAGGTAAGCCCCCTCTGCACCTCTTCGCTTCCCCCTTCTCCATGGATCCATGGAGAATCTGCTTCAAAAAAGAGGTGAATCTGGCACATCACACCAGATGTTAAACATGCTGGATGTGTTAAACATGCCAAAAACTACCACCTGGATGTGTTAAAAACAAGCCAACTAAAAACGAGTTATCTGGCCAATTAAAACATGATTAAAAGCCAACTTCTAGTTATTATTTGCAAAATGAACAGAAAATTGACTGCCCAATGCTTTGTTGAGCATGTGCAACAAAAAATTCATAAATGTGCAACTAAACATGCATCCCAGCCAACTGAACATGTATCCTGGCCAACTAAACATGTATCCTGCCAACTAAAAACATATATCTGGCAATACATGTTTCTGAGTGAACACTTTGGAAAAAATGTAGTATATGTCCAAATAAAAAACATGTTTTCTGGCCAACTAAACATGCATGTTGGCCAAAAACTGATGACCAACTAAGACATCTATTCTAGGCAACTAAGACATCTATTTTAGCCAACTGAATGCATTAACTGTCACACTGAACATGCATGTTGGCCACAAAACTGAAAAAATGCAACCTGGCCAGCTGAGACATCTATTCTAGCCAACTAAAAGCATTGAATGTCCAACTGAATATGTATGCTGGCCAAGTGGAAATCCTGGAAATTGAGACGTCTATTCTAGCGAAAACCAGAAATCTGTAGTGCAACAGGAAAAACATAGGAACTTTTGTCCATGGCTAATGAAGCCACAAACCATATTAACATATTCACACACAAATCTTGTCCCACGCATATATTCTGGTCCCACACCTATTGCAAACCATATTAATATGTTCAAATATACCAGATCTAGAAACATAAACGGCGATGAAAAACATATAACTATAATCTGTCCTCCAATTCTTCTTTCTTCTTTCACCTGGATTTTCCTTCTCAAATGTAGCATCCAATTATGTGCAGAAAAATCTGAAAAGAGCTCCTTGCGAAACGGAAACCTACAGATCATTGCAACAAAACAAAAAGGGAAAAAGGGTAAGAAAAACTCTGTAGCAAAAAGAAGTCATGCTCTTGCCAGTTATTTACTGCAAACTGTGCAACTAACATAACAACTCTGTGCAAACAAAAAAAATTCATAACTGTTATAATAAAAGATTATGCTATGGTCATGTTGCTTTTAGGTTGTTTTGAAACACAGTTTTTCTGTGGTTACCAACTGATGGCATCAATTTCTTCTTTTTTTATATGTGCAGGGAGTGTGTGGCAGCATCCAAAAACAAGGGAAAAAATGCTTGATCTCAATGAGTTGCCTCCAGATCTCAATGAGCTTCCTCATGATATGGATCAGCAGCAACCCAGCATACAACAAGGAAACTGCACAGAAAATGGTCGATCTGTTTACTACACGCAGGCAAGTCGTGATGGTAACCCTACGGGCCATGACAATGTGGCAGGCCAGTCATCAGCCCGTGGTGCCCCTGTAGTGGTGTCTTTGCAGTCAGAGAGCCATACTCTTGATGACACAGGAACCGAGGCAAATGTTCCTGGTCCAACCAGGACTGAGCTAGAAGCTGGGGCTTTTGACAGAGTTGTGCAAGTAGAAGAAGGAGAGGATGAGGCTGGTTCTCAACCTATGGAACCCTATGTTGGCATGAGGTTTGAGAGCCTTCAAATTGCTAAGGATCACTACAACAGTTACGCACTATGGATGGGTTTCTCTATCAAGATGAACACCTCTAGACGGACACCCCGCACTAATGAATTGATAAAACAACAGTTTTGCTGCAACAAGTTCAAGAAGCCCAAAGCTGATGATGGAGGAGCTGATGCTCCTCCTTACCTGGACCCTACTCCAGATCCAACATCTGTTAACAGTGATGAGGAGATGGAAGAAGAACCTCCAATATTTGCTGAAGAGGATGCTGGTACTAGTAAGAAGAAGAAGAAGCGCAAACGTGAGACAATAAAGCAGACTGAATGCAAGGCGAAAATGTTGGTGAAGCTGATAGATGGGCGATGGGAGGTGACGCACTTTGTTCGTGACCACAATCATCCACTCGTGAACAAACCTTCATTGTCCAAATACTTGAGATCCCACCAAGGCATCTCACCTGATGAAAAGGAGTTTCTGCGCATCTTGTATAACTGCAACTTGACTACAGGTGTGGTGTTTTTCTATATCCCTTGAAGAATTAAGTTTTCCTCTAGGCAGTCCAGTGTGCAACTGTTATGGTACTACTGTGCAACTGAAATGGCTTAACTATGCAACTGCTGTCCAACTTCCCATGCTTTTTATATATCACTTTGGGTGCTTCTTGTGCAACTAGATTGTCTTTACTGTGCAAATACACAATGTCCTGTATGCAAAAACTGCAAAGTGTTTTTAAAAAGGTGCAGCTAGGTGTCCATTTCCTGTGATTATCTTCTGTGCCAACACGTGTCCTATTACTGTGCAGCTGGATGTGCGCATTTGTGCAACTAAAAAAAGGATATACTGTTTGTTTTTGTATTATGCAGGACGAATGATGCATGTAATGGCAGAGTTCTATGGATCTGAGATGATGGTG
>NC_041392.1:46674985-46676348 GCF_002162155.2 Triticum dicoccoides
AGCTTCTCCAGCAACTGCTGCCTGCACAAAACAATGACCACTGATGTCAACTATGAAAACATGCCAACTAGTGAACTACAAGATGCCAACTAATGCCAACTAATGCCAACTAATGTCAACTGTATTTAAATCAAAATGACTAGAGATGTCAACTACAAAAGGTTGTTATTGACAGACTAAAAACAAAAAATAGTGTTCCGAACTGCTGCATAATTTCATCACTATCTAAAAAAAGGCGAGAAAAAACACTTATATTTGAGATTTTACTTACCCTAGAAGATGACTCAGCTCCCTTGCCAAGTGCTGCACGTCTAGTCCGCTTTACAACACGGAACTGATCAGCATCCTAAGAAAAAAACATGAGCATGGGAAAAAATAAAAAAATGTTATATGACCCAAACAAAACCAAAAAATGGACTTGTGTCATCAACATGCCACTTACCTCAACATCCTCTCCCTGCTCAACACTCTGCGCAAGTCGTGGCTGGCGATTAGTAGGACGCTTCGAGTTCTGGCGAAGAGGTTGACTTCCAGAACGCTGATTAAGCAACCAAAAGAAAACATGAAAAAAAAACATTAGCATACATGCATAAGTTGAAAAACAACTCAAAAACAAAAGAAAAAAAGTGAATAAAAATACATCTCCTTCATTGCCACCCGCATCTCCTCCTATTATAACCATTTTTGCCCTGCGGAAGGAAATACAACAAAAAAACATAGTTAGAAGATGTGGACAACCAACTACTACAATCATGCAGCCAACTGGGCAGTAAACCTTGTGCAAACTGGACATCAAATAAGCCAACTAACTTTTTTCTGCCTAATTATTACTTGCCAACTATGACAAGTAATACCTAGACAGAAAAAAGTTAAGTAAAGGCAACAATCTCAGTGAGATAACTTATTCTGAAAAAAGCGTCCCTAGTTGAACATGAAGGGAGACACATGAAAACAACCACATCCACAACAAAAGACTTGCACATTGAGAAAAATTAAAATGGAAAATTGGCAAGCATTGGTACTAATTTGCACAAATCAAGGGGTCCTAGTTGCACAAAAGCAGGAGAATAACACATAAACCACCACAGCCACCACAACGCTGGTGGATTGGGTAGATTATATTGGAAAATTGGCAAGCATTGGTGCTAAAATTGTACAAACAAGAGTCCCTAGTTGCACACAACAGAGGGCACAAGTGTATTACATATGAATATGCAACTAAGTAAACCCAACTAAGTAGAGCAACTGGCACAAGTGTATAACATATGAATAGCCAACTTAGTAAAAGTGATGCAGCCAACCGAGCAGGCAACTTGTGCAACTGAACACAGTATAGACAACCACCTAGTACAAAAACAGTGAG
>NC_041392.1:46676358-46679018 GCF_002162155.2 Triticum dicoccoides
AATGTCTGTAACTGACCATGATGTGATAAGCAAAAACGACTAATACACACTTTCTGGCCAACTAAAAACATGATTCTAGCCAACTACACATGCACTGTGGCACAAAGTAAAAACCATGCATTTCTGCCAAAAGTTGATGACAATGGTTGTAAATGAACACTTTGACTATCCAAAAGAACATGTGCAACTACAAAACCTTATATGTGCAACTGAACATACATCACAGCCAACTAAATTCTGAATTTTCGCAACTACAAAAGTTATACATGTCCAACTGAACATACATCCCAGCCAATAGAAAAAATATTGGTAAGTGATACAAGTTTATGTATGCAAAACACTAACCTGCGGATTGTATGTTATTGGTAACTTGGATGCCACAAATGCTTCAGCTTGCAAAATTCCACCAAACAGTGGTGTCTGCTCCGTGCCTCTATACTCCTCTTTAAGCTGATGTAAAAAAAAAGAGAAACAAAAAATAACAAGGTTATCAAAATAGATTTGTGTGTTGAATGAAACCACACATTACAACATGTGCAACTACAAACAAGATACTGGGGTAGACAAATTCAACTATACATATATGCAACTGAACAAAGACACAAAAACTGTGCAACACACATGGCACCTAAAAAAAAGTTCCTACCAACTGATGCAACACATCTGTGCAACAAGATTAGTAAAACTGTGCAACTTAAAAAAGATGGTGTGCCAATTTAAAATAAACATGTGTGCAGATTGCCAAACTTAAAGCTATAATCTGTGCAACTACATGCATTGTTGTGCCAACTGATGACAGTTTTCTGTGCAATTTCCAAAAAGAGTGACCAGACATCAAAAGAACATAGAAGGAAGACACTGTTGGAAAAAAACAAAAAAGAATTCACTTGTAATTTGCCGAA
The DNA here is from genome assembly GCF_002162155.2 of Triticum dicoccoides. Taxonomy (NCBI): domain Eukaryota; kingdom Viridiplantae; phylum Streptophyta; class Magnoliopsida; order Poales; family Poaceae; genus Triticum; species Triticum dicoccoides. The sequence continues at coordinate 46,677,261 of NC_041392.1, forward strand.
CACACCAGGAGAGATAGTATCCTTCTTGATCACCTTGGCAATTAGAGTACTATCCCATGCATTCGATCGTATCGCGCAGTTGCTTACTGGGATGTCATGTACGAGCGCATCAAGGTATAGTATCTGCACCTGACCCAAACAAAAGAAAAAGCCAAGTTCAGTTATTGTTATGAGAATTTCAGCAAACTATAACTGCACAGAAAGAACAGGAACAGATGGAAAAAGGTGGTCGTTTTCACTAACCATCAAGTGATACAAGCAGCAGCAAACAGTTTGCTTCTCCTGGTCCATGTTCCGGAAAGCTTCATTAATGTGTTCTGCTACAAAGAGGCAGATGTTTGTATTCTTTAGCATTTGATGATCTAGCACAAGTCCATAACACTTTGGGCTGAGCTTCAAGGCTGTGGTTGGTGCTAGAAAAGTACTGAAGGCAACCGCAAGCCAGGCCATAAAAAATGTGTCATCCGTTCTTCCAGCCATATGCTCAATCATCTTGAGCCATGTAGTGATCTGGGGATGAGAATTTCCAGTTATGTTGAAAGCCTGTCTGAATCTCCTAGTGGCATCCTTGTCAACTAAATATCTGACTTTTGGACCCTTGTTTGGGAGATCAAATACCCTCTGAACACTGTCAGCATCGACACGGATCCTTCCCCTTCCTGGGAAAACCATTTCAGAGGTCTGTGGCTGGTAGGACTGCACCAGGAACTTAGTGAGGTCCGCTGGAAGTGTGTCTGATAAGTTCAATAGCCCCCCGACCGACCTCGAAACTAGCTCTGATTTCTGTAGTGGAGTTAGAGAGGCGTTGAAATTTGCAAGCGCGCTAGTGATGCCCTTATCCTGCCTGCTTGTGATGGTCGCTCCACATCTTCCCCTGGAGCCACCTCAACTCCTTCGCCGCTGCCCTCTTGATTAGAAAATGAAAGCATTACACAAACATTAAACACAAGAGAAAAAACAAGAATGAAAAAAAAACTAGCAATCATCATGATGTATTTGTGCAACTAATAAAGCTCATGAGGACAACTGCAAAGACTGCCAGTGTGCAACTGAATGTGCAACAATAAAACAGTAAATAAAAAAAGAACGAGACCTGGCAGCTACAAAAAGTTCTAGTGTGTGCAACAATAAGAAATGATATTGCAACACAAGAAAAACAGTAACTAAAAAAAAGGTTTGTAAAGAACTATTCAAATAGCTCATAAAAACACAAAAAACCCACATACCTCAGCATCTGCTGCGGAAGATGCGAAAGCTTCTCCAGCAACTGCTGCCTGCACAAAACAATGACCACTGATGTCAACTATGAAAACATGCCAACTAGTGAACTACAAGATGCCAACTAATGCCAACTAATGCCAACTAATGTCAACTGTATTTAAATCAAAATGACTAGAGATGTCAACTACAAAAGGTTGTTATTGACAGACTAAAAACAAAAAATAGTGTTCCGAACTGCTGCATAATTTCATCACTATCTAAAAAAAGGCGAGAAAAAACACTTATATTTGAGATTTTACTTACCCTAGAAGATGACTCAGCTCCCTTGCCAAGTGCTGCACGTCTAGTCCGCTTTACAACACGGAACTGATCAGCATCCTAAGAAAAAAACATGAGCATGGGAAAAAATAAAAAAATGTTATATGACCCAAACAAAACCAAAAAATGGACTTGTGTCATCAACATGCCACTTACCTCAACATCCTCTCCCTGCTCAACACTCTGCGCAAGTCGTGGCTGGCGATTAGTAGGACGCTT
>NC_041392.1:46681803-46682338 GCF_002162155.2 Triticum dicoccoides
GACCAGGCGACTGGTCCACACGCGGGTCTGAGCGGCGCGGCCCCACCTCCCGACCAGGGGACACCTGGACACCGCGCGGCGTCGATCGGGACGAGATCGAGCGGCTCTCGTTCGGCCGCTCGTTCTGTCTATTTAGTGGCCGGCCGCTTTTTAGATTTCAGGTTTTTTTTGACAGCGCCTAAAAAGGACTTGATATGTGTCCCCTGTTGAGGTTAGGGTTAGCAGAAGATAATCACCCTTTCCGTCAAAGCGGCCGCTCCTCTCCCCGCATCAGTTTCCAACCTGCACACAGCTCGTCTGGTCTCATCGACCGCCGCTGCAGAGACGCCGCCCATCCTCCCTCATCCTCCATACAAACTACGCCAAACACTCTGATTTTCGCCCCAGAAGAAAAACCAGATGTAAGGTTTCGTCTCTGCGTGGTGACTCTCTTGCTCCCGTGCCAGGTTTCTCTTGATTGGTATCCCGTATCCCCCCTCGCAGATCGCCAGCAGACGCCGCCGGGAACAGAACACATCGCGACGCCGCTGGAAAT
>NC_041392.1:46683749-46689146 GCF_002162155.2 Triticum dicoccoides
GACAGTTTCACAACACATGCTTCATGTCACCCAGTCCCCCTATTGTCCACCAGTCCACCATTGTGGTAGCTTGCACTGGGCATTTGGCCTCAACTTGACTGTATTTGACAGTGTAGCTGAGACTTTCCGGCAGATGAGCCGCCCAATAGAGTTGGGTCATGTGGTGTCATTGTTGGACATGGGTGGATCCCTTGCTTTGTGGCACACCACCTGTGACAGCATCACTTTCGATATTTGGGTGTTGCAGGACTATGATGCTGAGACATGGGCCTTTCAGTATCGGATTAGCTTGTTAGCGATGGAGGCATCACCACCGCTTAATTTGGGGGTGAAATATGTCCCTAGTATGGCTGTGATCAATGAGCATGAGCTGTTGATTGAGCAGCGTCCTGACCGTCTATTGCATTGCGACACTGATGGTGTGTTTTTAGGAAATGTGGAAAGTGAAGAACATGGAAACAAGCAGATACTTACCAGACATCGTTTCCAAGAGAGCATGATCTCACTTCCGTTGTTTGAGACACAAGAAGATGATGATGTGAAGGAGCATCCATTCCTCATAGTGCTATAAGTTGCCGTGCTCCATCTTATTGCCTCGGACAAGTTGTTGCTGTGCTCTTGGAGTATCTATGCCATATGAAGCATGCCTTTTGTTCCTACCTTTTATTACTACTAGTAGAACTGAACACTTTATATGTCTGAAGTAGCATTTGTGCTATGGTCACGTGGTGCTAGTTATCCTACCTATCTTGAGCATCTTGTTAGTGCTCTAAACAATGGAATATCTATGCTATAGAACTGCTCTACCGTTCTCCCCCGTTTTTACTTTAAAGTTTGCAGTATTAAGAAGCACAAAAGGAATGGTTGCAGTTTGAAATGCTAATTCTTTCATGAGAAATTATTACATTTAGTTGTTGGAATGGTTAGTTAGATGCTCCCTTCTGTAGTTTAATATTCCGATCTTTCATGTTCAGTGCACACTTCGCTCCTATTGCTTTTGGCAGCTGGTTGGTCTTGCTCCTGCTCTTTGTGTGTAGATGTCTTTTCTCATACATCCGGGGGAAGCTGCTTATGTGTCTGATTGTTACTACAGTGTTTTGTTTCTAATTGCCACTTCAATACAGCCATTGTAGAAAAAATGGCAACATAGATATTTCTGCAGTATCACTATAGTGTTTTGTTTCTGATAGCGATGAAGAGGGAGTACTCTGTTTCATTGACTTTCACTATTTTGGAGAAAAGAGGTTGGCTGTTGGTTATGTGTCTAGAAATAAGTTGGAAGAAAAAGGCTTGGTACTTTGGTGGTATATAATCTTGTAAATCTTTCTGCCCAAGTTGGGAGAAAAAGGTAAGAATACATAATTAATCTGAGTCATTGATTTTGTTAGTTAATGGGCCCAAGTCATTAAGATGTGCAAAATTAACCATGTCTTCTGTTCTTCGTTCTTACTTTTCCTGCTACAGTTCATTGACTATGACATGTTATATGGAAAGAGCTTGGTACAATGGTGATATGTCTTGGATTTGTTGCTGGCTGGTGTTTTTTTTTTCTGTAAGGCTGCTGTTGCATGCATGTCTTGCATTTTTCGTTTGTGTTTAACCGATTCGCTGCTGGTGCTCGGCGATGCTATTAGGTTGTTATGGTTTGATCCGCTGAGAGTTGAAGCTGATATATTGTGTTCTGTTTTGCATCTCCATCGGAGTTGAACGTGGCCTTGTCCCTTTTACTTGAAAAGAACTGAATATGTTCTCTCATGTACCAGGTAAATGAGCTAATTCCAAGTTCATGTTTGTCTGGATGAAGATTTGTAGTTTACATGGCGATAGGCTGACCATGATGTCCAATTATGTAAAAACGATGGTGATCATTTGACCTGTTTATTTTCTCCAAGTTCATGTCACATCAGATGGACAATCAAGTGATTTCAGTGTTATGTTGCTTGTGTGGTTGAGATTTGGATTTTTGCTTCATCTTCTTCAGTATGTGGATCAACAATTTCTAGTGATGGTGATATTTGGTGAAGCATAATACTGAGGCTGCAGCTCAGCGTTGACCATTTGTTTGGGAATGTTCAACATTTCAGGAACTGGCTTTATTGATAGGTACCGTAAATAGAAGCCTGTTGTGCAGATAAGAGCTGTTTATTTTCCTGGAATGTTGTAACCGTGTCTTGATGTCGATGCTGCATTGGCGAGATTGGTTGACTGAATAAATTTGGATGAGCTTTTTCTTCTTTCTAGAATGTTGTAATTGTATCTCTGAGTATCATTTTGTTATATCTTTTCTCTACATAAAAGGATGGTGACAAAATCACGATGGTAATAAGAGAAGTTGACTGACTGATAAGAGCTGTTTAGAGTCTGCAAAAGTAACACTGAGTGTTTTTTCACAGTATATTCAGATCTGCAAAAAAGAATATTGGAGAAGTGGGGTATCGATCCCCATACCTCTCGCATGCTAAGCGAGCGCTCTACCATCTGAGCTACATCCCCGTGATAGTACTTACATAGATTTACATTTATTACTTTTATATGGTGCACTGCAGAGTGCAGACTATGTGTAGTGCTAGTAATTAAGTCCTGAAGTAGTACAATAGTATCATCGTTTCGTCCCTGTCATGTTATCTTGAACATCGTGTTAACATATGTTATGAACAATGTTACTTTAGTGATGTAAACGCTCTTATATTCCTTTACGGTGGGAGTAGAACCGTTGTACTGTTCTCCTGAGTTCACTTTCAAGTTGCATTGCTAATTCCTTAGCGAGAAGTTACGAATGGCATGGTTGCAGTTTGAAATGCTAATTCCTTCACGAGTAGTTATGCCCATTTTTGTTGCTGAAATTGTTGGTTTAGGTACTCACTTATGTAGCTCAATACGACTATTGTTTTTGTTTTTTTGGCAAGGATGAACTTCGTTTTCGGAAAGAGCCTGGCTGTTGGTTTGTGTACAGGTTCTTTTGCGGGGTAGGAATAAGTTGAGCTCTAGTGATTGACTTTCACTAATTGGGAGCAAAAAGGTTGCTAGTTTCTACGACCAGGATTTTTGTGTTTTTGTTCATCATAGTGGAACCTGGTTCTGTTGCTTCTATTTTTAGCCAAAGAAAAGGACCAGGTGACACTGCTAATTTCCAGTTCATCTTTATCTTATTTATCTATAAAAAATTAGTGATAATTAAGCCGATTCAGATGTAGGATTTGAACTTACAAAAATTTAATTCAAATTTGAGTAAAATGCGCATCCAGGGAATCGAACCCTGGTCAGTACCGTGGGAGGGTACTATGATACCACTACACCAGATGCGCTTATGATGACGATTAGACTAGACATTGACTTATATTGGTACCGGCAGATGAGAGAAAAAAAAAGAAAACAAAATCAGAAAATGGAGAAGTGGGGTATCGATCCCCATACCTCTCGCGTGCTAAGCGAGCGCTCTACCATCTGAGCTACATCCCCTTTTATGTTCCAAATCCTTCCGAAGAAATGTCAATAGCTGGAGCAGTTGCAATGCAAGGTCCAAACTGCAGAGGGACACCCATTTTCACTGAAGACTGTTCAATTTGGATGAAATCGTGACAGTGAGTAATTCTAACTTTCTTACTCTTCTCTTATTTTCGATGCAAGAATAGTTGAATTCGTCTTGTAAGCGAGATATACATTTCAGAGACGCCGGGGTTTGCCTCTCTTCCACACACACACAATTTTTTTTTTTCCGAAAACATACATTTTACTGACCCTGCAACGTTTTCAGTGTCCGTCAAATGTAACAAGAGAAGCAAAATGTCGTCGTGTGAATGTGCAGAAGAACAATGTAATGTGCAGAAACTAGTATTCTTACAGCATTGTGGGTACAACCTGATTTGTTTTCTCAAAAAATATCCCAGCAAAATGCAGCAAGTTGTGTCCTGGCACATTAGCATCGCCATGTTCAGAATTCGATATCTGTCAAAAAATTCCTTTTCTGCTGGTCTCAAAAAAAATATATATCATCCCCTGCTGATAGACTAAAACTTTATGCAGAACAACAAAACTCAAGCTCCAAACTCACTGCAAGAACCACAAGAAGAAACCAAACCTAGCTAGCAAACACAAGTAGTACCGATACCATCTAACAAAAGATGCAGCTAGCAACGTTCAAGTAGTGACCATTGTCAAAGCATTTTTACAGACTAATGGCAAGTGTCATGGTCAAACTATTTCAGAATTTTAGAACCGTGATGCCTAAGCAAATAGGTTCATATCAGAAGATGAAACCAAGCCTAGCTTGCAGAAACACAAGAACTGCATGCTGGGTTTTTCTGAACCCATATCTCAACGAAAGGAACTGGGTTCTAATGTCATCGTGTCCGAGGCGGCGACACTTCTGAAGAGTTGGACAGGAAGGGAACTTCTAGGGCGGGTCTCTCTACTCCGCATCGACATCCGCATACCACAGGGCCGTGTGGGCTGAATTAGCAGAAAATTCTTGGACTGGTTTGGGTTTTCATGCGTAACAGGTGCTGAAACAAGTTTAGATAAGCATATAAAAAAGAAAAACACAAAACTCAAAGTTAAAACACAAAATGTTAAGAATTTGATCTCTGTCAAAACACAAAATTCAGTCTCTGCTGACGAACTAAAACTCTAAGCAGAATAACAAAACTCAAGTGCTCAAGTCATTGCAAGGAGCACCACATCTGTGCTGACACCAGATGCTTCATCTAAGAAAAAAAATGCTGCTAGCAACGTTGAAGTACTGGCCATTGTCAACTCATTACAGACTAATATATGTCACAACACCATTTTCTGAACAGTTTCAATATTTTAGAACCGCGATGCCAGAGCAAATAGGTGCCCTACTGTCAGTTGAGAAAAGCAAGTTTAGCTATTAGAAACACAAGAAACTGCTGGGTTTTCATGAACCCATATCTCAACAAAAGGAACTGGGTTCTAATGTCATCGTGTCTGAGAAGGCGACGCTTCTGAAGAGGTGGACAGGAAGGCGACTTCAAAGGGCCCTGGCTCTGGTTTCTCTCTACTCTGCATCGACATCCGCGTACTGCAGCACCGCGTGGGCTGAATTAGCAGAAAAATAGATATGCAGTTAGGCATCATGTGTCACAGGTCTTGTTCCTTTTACCCCCAAAAAAGGACCAGGTCAATGTGCTAATTCCTAGTTCATCTTTATCTGGATGAAGATTTGTAGGTTGCATGGTGACAGTTTCACCATGATGTTTCCATTATTTTTATCTATAAAAAATTGGTGATAATTTGGCCGATTAAGATGGCGATAGTTTCCACAGCAGCACCTCTAGGGATACGCGCGGGCCTTATAAACCGGAAAGGAGGTAGTATGATGGGCTCATGGACCAGGTTAATGTGCCAATTCTCAGCTCAGATTTGTAATGGCTCACA
>NC_041392.1:46689469-46706059 GCF_002162155.2 Triticum dicoccoides
GGGGGGGGGGATCCGATCTATTAAGGCGTTGGTGCAGTTGTTGAAATGGTTAGTAGTTTTGATACTCCCTTCTGTAGCATAATTTTTTATTTTCATGTTCAGTGGTTTGGACTAGTTGAAATGGTTATGAACTTGATTGATTGGCTTTCACCAGTTTGGAGACAAAAGGTTGGTACTTTGGTGATATAATAATTCTTGGAAGTGTTGCTAGCTGGGGTCTTTTCTTGCTGCTGCTTCTATGATCAGCTGGATTTGTGGTTTGCTGGGAGCCATTTTTTTGCGTTTTTGTTTGTGTTCAACCGATTTGCTGCTGGCCCTTGGCGCTATTGTTCTTTTCTACTAGTTCGTGGATCAACAATTTCAGCGATCTTTCTCTTGTTGTTCACTTCTTAGGTGGTTAGCATTAGATTTGTTTTTTTTGCGAGGGAGCATTAGATTGACCATACTTTTGTTAATGTTCGGCACTTCAGGAACTGAATTTAATCAGGAGCTGTTTTTTAATCCTGGAATGTTGCAGCTGTCTCTTGACGTGAATGCTGCATTGGCGAGATTGATTGCCTTTTTTTTTTTACACTCGATTGACTGAATAAATTTGTTGGCTGGCGTTAATTTTCTGTACGGCTGCGGTTGCATGTCTTTGTGTTTCTGTTGGGCATAATGATAATGCAACCTGGTGCTGTTCCTTTTATTTTACCCTTTAAATGTGCTAATTCAAAGTTTATCTTTATATGGATGAAGATTTAGGAATAGCTTGCACGGTGACAGTTTCACCATGATGTTTCAATTATTTATCTTATTAAAAATTGGTGATAATTTTGCTGATTCACAGTTTTCGCAGCAACACCTCTAGATGCATCGTCTATGTTTCCATTTTGTTCCCTCTAATAAACCTGGTAAATATGCAAATTCAAGTCATCCATGTCTGCATCAAGACTTGTAGCTCACACGGTGACGGTTTTACCTGCGAAAAGCCGAAAACTGCTGTAACTTGACCAGTTAAGTTTCTTTCTGGGGTTCTTGCAAGACCAGATGGACAATCCAGATTTTTCAGTAATTTCAGTCTTTGTTTTGTGTGTTCACTAGAGATGGGAATATTTGGTGTAGAGGAATTTATATGAAAAAGTCTTCAATTCATCCGGCTGATTATAACGCACGCGTCCGCTGCCTGGTGCACCGTCCGATCGGCCGCGTGATTCGGTAGTGCTACCGCGGGTGGCATGTTTTTCTTTTTCACGTGCATGGTCCCTTGGGCATAGCTAGTTTAAGGACAATGCTTGGTTTTCAACAGGTGGATCTTTCGCGCGTCCGCCTCCTTCTCCTCTTTACGACATGTGTCCTGCATGAGTTCCTTCAGTACTATTTCTGATGGTTTTGTGCGACCCCTGTTTTCTACAACATCATCTGTGTTACAAAAATTTCTTCCGCAACAACACCTATGTTAGTATAAAAATGAAGACGATTTTTTTCCAACTTCACCAGTGGAAGTTTGCCTGTGCCAGACCGTGCCACCCATGTTGCAGAAAAGTAAAGACGGATTTTTTTTGCAAAACCATCTATGTTGCAAAAATTCCTTCCGCAACAACATAACATGCTCTTTTGTTGCAAAAGTTTTTATGTAATATAATCTTTTTTTGAAAAATTCCGCAACATGCTTTTTATTGCAAAAGTTTTTCTGCAACATAAACTCTACTGCAAAGGTTTGTACAACCTCATCTATGTTGCAAAGTTATTCTGCAACAAAGCGCTTGTTTCTACAACTCGACCGTTGTTTCGAAAATTAATGGGTCGGGGAAGACGACCGAGCCGCACGCCAGAAGTAGATCGGACGGCTGCGCGCGCGTACATCAAACGGCCGTCGAGGTGGCGGACGGATCAGCCGGCGGACTCCCAATTTATATTGTACACAATTAGATCTGCAAAAACAAAAACCAAACGAAAAAAAAACTTGGAGAAGTGGGGTATTGATCCCCATACCTATCGCATGCTAAGCGAGCGCTCTACCATCTGTGCTACATCCCCTGAATAGTCACCTCTAATTAACAAAGACAATTAGTACCGGTGCTAATATGGCGCAGGAAAAAGAATCCCACCGCCGGTCGTGCTCCTCATTCCGCATCCAGATTTCCGCTCGCAGTTGCCCACTGCTTGCCGAAGTGCCTCAGAAATCTGTCCTCCAGAGACGCTGGGACGAACACCGTCGCCCTCCAAAGCAGAGTAAACCCTCTCGGATCTGGAATTTTTTTTGACCGAGTCTCATTCATTGAAGGTTTAGACCCATCCAGTTTGATGACACGTGGCCGGCACAATCTCAACTCAAGCAGTCAATTCCTAGCTAGCTTCTTAATACCAATATCATATCCGTCGCATTTTTCTATCTTTCCCCTTTTTGATTCACGTATCCTGCTTGTTTTTTTCATTATTATTTATGGACGCATCTAACCGGTGGCCGGCTGCCCACTAGCACTCCGTGGTGGCCGTCCGAAAAAGGTAAGTTTTTGTTTTCCTAGCTCGTATTAGAAAAAGTAAACAGGTGTGGACATATGTGAAGAGTATAAATAATTGCAAAGCATCCACGCAAACAAATGTGAACGCATTTAATTTGTGTTTTCAGTTTTTTAAAAAATCATAACTTTCAAACCGCGTGTTGAAATTAAGATCCATTTTCACTTTTGGAACCCTCGTGGCATGCTCTTCGAAACTAGATCCCGCATGGCTATGTTTTGACAAAAAAAAATTGTGCAATTTTCTCTCCGTTTTGTGCAACTGCCTAGCCGTCGGTGTACAACTACCTGACAGGGATGTGCAACTTTTCTCTTATACCATAAACATGCAGATTTCATTGATGGTGCAAAACTAACTCCTTCTCATTGATGGTGCAAAACTAACTCCTTCCAATGAGATGTGCAACTTCGTCTGTTACCTAGACCAACTGTATAGTAGTTGATCTGCAATTTTTCCCTGCACGTGGATGTGCTTCACTATTTGCTGCATCGACCAACAACCTAACAGTGGATGTGCAACTTCGTATACTGCCACGGCCAACTGTCTAACTGTGATTTGCAGCTTTCTCTCGTACCCCATGGATGTGTAGTTTTTCTGCTAGCACACGGCCCAAACCACCCCCTAGTGAGTTTGGCAACTTTAGCACTCTGTTTATATCCAAACTTTTTACAACCCTCATGAATGTTAATTTTTTACCATTCAACTGTCCCTGCCTGTGAGATGTGCAACTTCGTAGATTGCCCCTGGCCAACTACCTAGCAGACTATGTGCAACTCTATTTGTTGGTCCCGCCAACTGAAAATACAGATCCACAAATAGAGAGCGTAAGGAGTTGCACATTGACTAATAGGCAGTTGGCTTGAACGATAGACTAAGTTGCACATATCCCTTGCAGGGAAGGTGGGGGTAGGGTGTGCCAACAGTGAAAAACTACGCATCCACGAGTAGGGGGGAGGGTTGCACAACGACTACTAGGTAGTTGGTCGAGACAGTAGACAAGTTGCACCATATAGCATGAAAGTTGGCATCGAAAAAATTTCGTCGAAACATACTCATGTGGGATCTAGTTTCAAAGATCTTGTCACGAGAAATCCAACGGTGAAGACGGATCTAAATTCCGACATATGGTTTGAAAGATACGACTTTTTAAAAATTTGAAAAACCCGAAATAAATAGACGTGAATCTGTTTTTCATCACATGTGACAAGTCTGACCGCATTTAATCCTAGTAGTCACATGCACTAGCAGACAATACATGCATGTATGCATGCGAGTGACAGAGCGGCCGCTCGTTCTCTCCAATGAGCGCGTGCACACTTTTAAGATTTCAGGTATTATTAATATATCAGCGAGCAATCAGCATGCAGACAGGGGCGGCGCGGCCGTGTTGGACGCCCTGCCCAAGTGGCTCGTCGTCGCCGACATCCTCGTCCAGCTGCCGCGCCGTACGTGAGAGAATGGAGGCGCCAGCAAATATATCAGTAAAGAAGTCACTAACAATAAGAGCAAAAGACCACAACCATACACTAAAATAACACTAGCTAACAGCAGCCTAGCTAACTACAATATCACCAGCCTTCCAGCAGACTACAACAAGGTGATTAAGATTGCACATCTTGTGACTTACTCCTGCAAAATTAAAAAAAAATCATGGGCGCAAAATTGTCGCCATGCCTTTTGTGTTTTCTTAACATGCAAACTGAAAGTAATCATGGGGAAAACAGTTCTATGGCATAGATACTCCATTGTTTACACCATCAACATGATGCTCAAGGTAGCATGAAAAATTACAAGCACCAAATGATTGCATCATCCAAAGTGTTCAGTCCTACTAGAAGTACCAAATCGTAGACATGACTAGACAAAAAAAAAACGATACTCTCCAAGCGCACAGCAAACAAGTAGTCCAAAGCATTAAGATGGAGCACGACATCTTATAGCACAAAGGAGAATGGAGGCTTCTTGTTCACAGCTTCTTTTTGCGGCTCAAACAATGGAAGTGAAATCATGCTCTCTTGGAGGCGATGCCTAGTAAGTATCAAGAAGTCACCATGCCCTTTGCTTTCTACATTGCCTAAAAACACACCATCAATGTCGCAATGCAAAATACGGCGAGGACACTGCTGAATCAACAGCTCGCGCTCGTTGATAATAGCCATTCTAGAAGTGTCTATCCCCTTCAAATTAAGCGGTGGTGATGCCTCCATTGCTAATAAGTTAATCTGAAATTGAAAGCTCCACGTCTCGGCATCATAGTCCTGCAACACCCAAACATCTAAAGTGACACAGTTATGATCAGTGCGACACAAAGCAAGGGTGCTGCCCGTATCCAACAATGACACATAATCGCCGAGTTGTGCTGGGCGGCTCATTTTTCGGAACGTCTCAGCTATGGTGTCAAATACCGTTATGTTGAAATCCGTTAGCCAATGCAGGTTACCATGATGGAGGATTGGTGGGCAGTGGTAGGACCAGATAGCAGGAACAAACCTTTGTTCTGAAACTGATGGCCATTGGATGCATCTTGGCTGGTCCGATCCCACTGTGAGGACGAAGTACTCAAGCAACTCAACTGCTACATCGCCCTTCGCGGCGGCGTTTATTGGGTATGACACCCATAGCACTCGGTGTTCTCCAGATGGGTGGTGCTGATAGAAGCCGACTAGGCTGACAGCCATGGTGTTTGGTTGTCATTGAGGAGGACGTGGCATGGACGCCCACTTGTGGGTGGCCGGGTTGCAGATGTAGTAATTGGATTGCTGCGACAAGATGAGGAGGCCATCACAGGTGGCACGATGTACAATGGTAGCGAATGCGTATCTGAGGACAGGTCGCAGCTTTAGATCATTGGAGGCTCCGAGGACGTGGCAGATGTCCTTTAGGGGTCTGATGATGGGGAGCGAGTGCTGGCGGCGGTGGTGGCCGAGGATGAAGGCGTCGGTGGAAGTACCGCTGCGCCACGACTTGCGGACAGCGCGGCAGCGGAGTATGTCTTTGATAGGCAAGCGGACAAGGATCTCATCGACGACGAGCCACTCGGGCAGGTCGTCCAAGACAGTCGAGCCGACGACGAGCATACTGATTCCTAGATGGGAACAAGAAAAGAGGATGAAGAAGAAGCAAACGTTTAGTAGGATGCGTCGAAGCTTGGAAAAGTGTTCCTAGAAAAGAAAAGCTGAAGGGATTTACTCTACTCTGGAGAATGGACGGAGAGAGCGAGGGCGGCGATGTTCTGCTCCCGGCGGCGCCTATGTGTTGGTGCAGCCTCGACCTTGACGACACAGCCTAGGCTGCCGCAGGGCCGGCCCATAGGCCGGGCAAAAGGGGCGACCGCCCCGGGCCCCAAGAGGGGAGGGGCCCAACTAAAACTTACACTAGTAAGATTTTTGGTAAGCACAAAACTGCAGCGAGAGGAGTGGCTAGAGGGCAGATCGGGATCATCTGCAGGCCAGGAGGAAGGAAAAGCCTGGTCGGCACTTTGGAATATACCTATACTCTCGAAGATCAAACTATTCATCTGGCGTTTGGCACGACATTCGCTGCATACCACGGATGTGTTACACCATAGGAATATGGCAACCCAGGGCACATGTCCTTTGTGTGGATGCCAAGACTCGTGGCGGCACACTTTGATCTCCTGTACGATGTCGAGGTGTGTGTGGGCACTATCGGATGCAGATGTGCTGCTAGCGATGGCAGAACTAGAAGAACCAAGTGCAAAGAGATGGTTGTTTGAATTATGCAGCAGGATGGATCACTCCAAGTTTACAACAATGGTTGTCACACTTTGAGCGATTTGGTATGCTCGGCGAAAAGCTGTGTACGAGGCAATCTTTCAAGCGCTACACCAAACTATTTCTTTTGTGAACAACTTCCTTGCGGACTTGCAACATATCCCTAAGGTGAACATGATGGTGAGCATGTCAGCACGGGCGGCCAGGACTCAACGCTTGCTCGCTTCGGGAACCGACACTGTCAAAGTGAACGGTGATGGAGCAGTAGCTCGGAGCAGAAGGGCGAAGCTGTGGCTGCACTATGTCGAGATGAGAATGGCAACTACCTGGGGTCTTCGACAGTGTTCTACGAAGGTGTCATTGATCCAACAGTCTTAGAAACCTTTTCTTGCTGAGAGGGACTAGCTTTGGCAGAAGATCTGGATGTTCATGATGTGGTTCTGGCTTCCGATTGCAAAGGAGTAGTTAATGACATCAACTGGGGAACAAGTGGACCGAACGCAGCAATCACACATGAAATAATAGCTCGTAGTTCTGGTTTTTCTTCTTGCAAGTTTATTTTTGAGCGTAGAAACTTCAATTTGGAGGCTCACAATTTCGCAAAGTATGCATATAATCTAGGCATAGGTAGAGATGTGTGGTTGGACAATCCTCATAACCCAACTATTGTACCTATGAACATGTCTCTGAATCAATAAAGCTTGCGAGATCTCTCCAAAAAAAAGAGTATACATTACATCTGGAATATTATTCAATGGATAAAATAGAGCCTCAATTAGCATAAGCATAAGTTCACACCATATACTGATCAGTTATACCACGCTTAGGCAAACCAATCCGACTGCGGAGTTGAGTTCAAATACATTAGTCTCTCTTTTACAATGCATGTCTTAGTATCATAATGAAAATTATGATATATCGATTTCAATGTTTAAACCAATGCACAATTTTTAATTTGATAAACGTCTAGGCATCTGATTTGCACCAAAGTAAACCAAGTGAATCTGGACGAGCACATTAGGTAATCGAATCATGCGTAAAAGTATAATCAACAACATTTTTGGTTCTTCGAATTACTGAACCTATCATGCAGGCCACATTTTCTATGCCCTAGAAGTTTCCATGAATATGACCACCTAATATACACTAGAAATTGCTATAAAAATATTTGTTGGTATGTCTATAATTTATAAATCTCTATCATAATATTCAATATAACATGAAAAGATATATGAACACACGCATGTATATGCAAATGTGTATACACTACACCGTTTATGCAATATTAGAAAAATAAATATGAAAGATTGTCTTAACAATAAAGAAAAGTTTTGGTACATCATAAATTTTTCATTTTGTAAAATTAAAATATTCAATTATATACATTACAGATGCATACCAAATAATAATATAAATGTTATTTGAAAAACATTTTATGTGGCTAAGTAATAAAAAATATTAATTACAATTGTAATATGATACACTTAGCTTAAAATAAGTATAAAAGTTTAATATGAAAAACAATTATTTTACATCGCCCCAGGCCCAAAAATATATTGGACCAGCCCTGGGCTGCCGCGCCGTCTTCCAGCGAGGAGCTTGGCTGCTCCTTGGAGAGACTATATATACGCATGCAGGGAAAGCTAAACTAACAACTGATTTCGCCGGACGGCCGCAACTCACGTACACGCGCGATTTCCTTTTCTTCCTCCACCCCTATATTAGGTGGGCTTTAAAGTTTTCCTTTCCTTTATAGTAATTTAAATTTAGAGATAGAACAGATTACATCGACTAGGACTAGCCGACTCGGCATCCAACATGACTAGCGTACTGGCATTGGGTTCAACTGAACCCAACGGGTTTTCCTTGTCACGTATGTTATAGAGATACGTATGTGCTCTGAACCCAACAAAAAATAAGAGATGACCCCATCAATTTTGAAAGCAACGCTCAATGGAAAGGCCAAAGGCCCACAAATTGAATCGGCTTTGTGACAGGCCCGTTCGAGGTTTCGTGCAGCGACGAAGCGACAACGTGAGGCTGACTAGAACAAGGCGAAGCTGACTATCGATATCACATCATCACATCTAGTCATCTTCTCTCTGTTGTGCAACGCCCTATCTTTCTAATTTCTTATTCCGCGTACTTTGATTGATCTAAACAATAAAATGGAGATTCTCAAAGAGGTCACAGATCCGGTTTTAATTTTTTGGAAAAGGAGGCATTTTCATTTTTTGCCTTTACCATTAATTAAGTACAAGAGAGTTATTCAATTAATTAAAGAAAAAATGGATGAAAGCCATCGCAAACCGTTGAGCGACACACACAAATATCTCACACACACTTCTTCAAATAAGGCCTCGTCAAGACAATATGCAGGCATCATCGTCATAACTACTCCTCTAGAAGACGACATTGCCATCAGTAAACCTTGACAAACAACTTGGACTTCACCAAAGACACCTGTCGATCCAACCCACATTGTAAAGGCCATGTGGAGTCATACGAAAAATCGCTCTAGAACTCAGTGACCTGCGACAGGACATCGCAACTCCGACTCTAAAGAAGAACAACGAAAGAGAACTAGGCAAGGCTGGTGCCGTGGAAGATCACCGAGCGGACCAGTTGTTGTCCAGCATCATATGCCACCAGGACCCCACCACCGCAGATTCGACTTCACATAAACAAACAAGCCGAGGCAATCCTACTGACATGCTGAAGAAGAGCCAACTACCTCAACCATTTGCCGCATCTCCGACATCGCTCCTCCCATCGTCATTGCCACATAGGCCTTGACGCCAACACTATCGCCTTCCACTGCACTCGGCAATGCCCAACTCCAAAAATGAAGCCCTCGAAGATGAATACGACACCAAGGCACCGTCATCGTCCTATCACACAGGTTCAAGGGTTTCCTCGAGGATCCGGATAATGATGTGAGAGCATCTCTAGTGGCTTGTCTAAATTTGATAGTCTATATCTACATATACACAATGGTGTAAAAAGATTTTCTTTTAGACAACCTAAGTTTTCCAGCGGATTGTCTATATACATGATGTCTATATTCTCTTTCATATATTTTAATAGTATCTTATAGCAGCTATATTTTTTAAAAATCTTATGTTGGTCATTTCTGAGTTGTTCTCATTTATTTTTTTTCATCCGCAAGACATATAAAGGAGAAAATAAACCAGCCGCAAAATTATTTTAGGTTCAACACTAGCAACACCCTATATAATTTACGAGAAATAAACAATAGCAACAGGTTCAACCCTGATGAGGCGGCGGTCCAGGCGCAACGACCTCCGTGTCCAGCGCCGGCGCGACCGCCTCCCTGCCGACGTCCTCCAATTGCTCCGAATTGGTGAATGGCTGAGCTCATGAGCCAACATTTTTGGTTTAGACATTGTGGCTTGGTTGTCCAAATGTGGACGACCGGTAGGAGTAGGACTCCTCCTGCGTGCCTCCTCCTGGCCGGCCGCACCCCCCCTTGGATCCTTTATATACTGAGGCAAGGGGGCACCCTAAGACACACAAGTTGATCCTCGTGATCGTTCCTTAGCCGTGTGCGGTGCCCCCTGCCACCATATTCCACCTCGGTCATATCGTTGTAGTGCTTAGGCGAAGCCCTGCGTCGGTAGAACATCATCATCGTCACCACGCCGTTCTGCTGACGGAACTCATCCCCGAAGCTTTGCTGGATCGGAGCCCGGGGAACGTCATCGAGCTGTACATGTGCTAAGAACTCGGAGGTGCCGGAGTAATGGTGCTTGGATCGGTTGAATCGGGAAGAAGACATACGACTACTTCCTCTACGTCGTGTCAACGCTTCCGTTGCGATCTACAAGTGTACGTAGATCATACTCTCCCTTCTCGTTGCTATGCATCACCATGATCTTGCATGTGCGTAGGAATTTTTTTGAAATTACTACGTTCCCCAACAGTGGTATCCGAGCCTAGGTTTTATGGTTTGATGTTATATGCACGAGTAGAATACAAGTGAGTTGTGGGCGATATAAGTCATACTGCCTACCAGCATGTCATACTTTGGTTCGGCGGTATTGTTGGACGAGACGACCCGGACCAACATTACGCGTACGCTTACGCGAGACCGGTTCTCCCGACGTGCTTTGCACATAGGTGGCTTGCGGGCGACTGTCTCTCCAACTTTAGTTGAACCGAGTGTGGCTACGCCCGGTCCTTGCGAAGGTTAAAACGGCATCAACTTGACAAACTATCGTTGTGGTTTTGATGTGTAGGTGAGATTGGTTCTTGCTTAAGCCCATAGCAGCCACGTAAAACTTGCAACAACAAAGTAGAGGACGTCTAACTTGTTTTTGCAGCGCATGTTGTGATGTGATATGGTCAAGACATGATGCTAAATTTTATTGTATGAGATGATCATGTTTTGTAACCGAGTTATCGGCAACTGGCAGGAGCCATATGGTTGTCGCTTTATTGTATGCAATGCAATCGCGATGTAATGCTTTACTTTATCACTAAGCGGTAGCAATAGTCGTGGAAGCATAAGATTGGCGAGACGACAACGATGCTACGATGGAGATCAAGGTGTCGCACCGGTGACGATGGTGATCATGACGGTGCTTCGGAGATGAAGATCACAGGCACAAGATGATGATGGCCATATCATATCACTTATATTGATTGCATGTGATGTTTATCTTTTATGCATCTTATATTGCTTTGATTGACGGTAGCATTATAAGATGATCTCTCACTAAATTATCAAGAAGTGTTCTCCCTGAGTATGCATTGTTGCGAAAGTTCGTCGTGCCCAGACACCACGTGATGATCGGGTGTGATAAGCTCTACGTCCATCTACAACGGGTGCAAGCCAGTTTTGCACACGCAGAATACTCGGGTATACTTGACGAGCCTAGCATATGCAGATATGGCCTCAGAACACGGAGACCGAAAGGTCTAGCGTGAATCATATAGTAGATATGATCAACATAATGATGTTCACCATTGAAGGCTAATCCATTTCACGTGATGATCGGTTATGGTTTAGTTGATTTGGATCACGTGATCACTTAGAAGATTAGAGGGATGTCTATCTAAGTGGGAGTTCTTAAGTAATATGATTAATTGAACTTAAATTTATCATGAACTTAGTCCCTGATAGTATCTTGCTTGTTTATGTTGATTGTAGATAGATGGCTCGTGCTGTTGTTCCGTTGAATTTTAATGCGTTCCTTGAGAAAGCAAAGTTGAAAGATGATGGTCGCAATTACACGGACTGGGTCCGTAACTTAAGGATTATCCTCATTGCTGCACAGAAGAATTACGTCCTGGAAGCACCGCTGGGTGCCAGGCCTGCTGCTGGAGCAACACCAGATGTTATGAACGTCTGGCAGAGCAAAGCTGATGACTACTCGATAGTTCAGTGTGCCATGCTTTACGGCTTAGAATCGGGATTTCAACGACGTTTTGAACGTCATGGAGCATATGAGATGTTTCAGGAGTTGAAGTTAATATTTCAAGTAAATGCCCGGATTGAGAGATATGAAGTCTCCAATAAGTTCTATAGCTGCAAGATGGAGGAGAACAGTTCCGCCAGTGAGCATATACTCAAAATGTCTGGGTATAATAATCAATTGATTCAATTGGGAGTTAATCTTCCAGATGATTGCGTCATTGACAGAATTCTTAAATCACTGCCACCAAGCTACAAGAGCTTCGTGATGAACTATAATATGCAAGGGATGAATAAGACTATTCCCGAGCTCTTCACAATGCTGAAAGCTGCGGAGGTAGAAATCAAAAAGGAGCATCAAGTGTTGATGGTCAACAAGACCACTAGTTTCAAGAAAAAGGGTAAAGGGAAAAAGAAGGGGAACTTCAAGAAGAACAGCAAGCAAGTTGCTGCTCAGGAGAAGAAACCTAAGTCTGGACCAAAGCCTGAAACTGAGTGCTTCTACTACAAGCAGACTGGTCACTGGAAGCGGAACTGCCCCAAGTATTTGGCGGATAAGAAGGATGGCAAGGTGAACAAAGGTATATGTGATATACATGTTATTGATGTGTACCTTACTAGAGCTCGGAGTAGCACCTGGGTATTTGATACTGGTTCTGTTGCTAATATTTGCAACTCGAAACAGGGACTGCGGATCAAGCGAACACTGGCAAAGGACGAGGTGACGATGCGCGTGGGAAATGGTTCCAAAGTCGATGTGATCGCGGTCGGCACGCTACCTCTACATCTACCGTCGGGATTAGTATTAGACCTAAATAATTGTTATTTGGTGCCAGCGTTGAGCATGAACATTATATCTGGATCTTGTTTGATGCGAGACGGTTATTCATTTAAATCAGAGAATAATGGTTGTTCTATTTATATGAGTAATATCTTTTATGGTCATGCACCTTTTAAGAGTGGTCTATTTTTTATGAAGCTCGATAGTACTGATACACATATTCATAATGTTGAAGCCAAAAGATGTAGAGTTGATAATGATAGTGCAACTTATTTGCGGCACTGCCGTTTATGTCATATCGGTGTAAAGCGCATGAAGAAACTCCATACTGATGGGCTTTTGGAACCACTTGATTATGAACACTTGGTACTTGCGAAAACCGTGCCTCATGGGCAAGATGACTAAAACACCGTTCTCCGGTACTATGAAGAGAGCAATAGATTTGTTGGAAGTCATACATACAGATGTATGTGGTCCAATGAATAATGAGGCTCATGACGGATATCGTTATTTTCTCACCTTCATAGATGATTTAAGCAGATATGGGTATATCTACTTAATGAAACATAAGTCTGAAACATTTGAAAAGTTCAAAGAATTTCAGAGTGAAGTTGGAAATCATCGTAACAAGAAAATAAAGTTTCTACGATCTGATCGTGGAGGAGAATATTTGAGTTACGCGTTTGGTGTACATTTGAAAAATTGTGGAATAGTTTCGCAACTCACGCCACCCGGAACACCACAGCGTAATGGTGTGTCCGAACGTCGTAATCATACTTTATTAGATATGATGCGATCTATGATGTCTCTTACAGATTTACCGCTATCGTTTTGGGGTTATGCTTTAGAGACGGCCGCATTCACGTTAAATAGGGCACCATCAAAATCCGTTGAGACGACGCCTTATGAACTGTGGTTTGGCAAGAAACCAAAGTTGTCGTTTCTTAAAGTCTGGGGCTGCGATGCTTATGTGAAAAAACTTCAACCTGATAAGCTCGAACCCAAATCGGAGAAATGTGTCTTCATAGGATACCCAAAGAAGACTGTTGGGTACACCTTCTATCACAGATCCGAAGGCAAGACATTCGTTGCTAAGAATGGATCCTTTCTAGAGAAGGAGTTTCTCTCGAAAGAAGTGAGTGGGAGGAAAGTAGAACTTGACGAGGTAACTGTACCTGCTCCCTTATTGGAAAGTAGTACTCACAGAAAACTGTTTCAGTGACACCTACACCAGTTAGTGAGGAAGCTAATGATGATGATCATGAAACTTTAGATCAAGATACTAATGAACCTCGTAGATCAACCAGAGTGAGATCCGCACCAGAGTGGTACGGTAATCCTGTTCTGGAAGTCATGCTACTAGATCATGATGAACCTACGAACTATGAAGAAGCGATGGTGAGCCAGATTTCGCAAAATGGCTTGAAGCCATGAAATCTGAGATGGGATCCATGTATGAGAACAAAGTATGGACTTTGATTGACTTGACCGCTGATCGACAAGCAATTGAGAATAAATGGATCTTCAAGAAGAAGACTGACGCTGACGGTAATATTACTGTCTACAAAGCTCGACCTCGTCGCAAAAGGTTTTCGGCAAGTTCAAGGGATTGACTACGATGAGACCTTCTCACCCGTAGCGATGCTTAAGTCTGTCCGAATCATGTTAGCAATTGCCGCATTTTATGATTATGAAATTTGGCAGATGGATGTCAAAACTGCATTCCTGAATGGATTTCTGGAAGAAGAGTTGTATATGATGCAACCGGAAGGTTTTGTCGATCCAAAGGGAGCTAACAAAGTGTGCAAGCTCCAGCGATCCATTTATGGACTGGTGCAAGCCTTTCGGAGTTGGAATAAACATTTTGATAGTGTGATCAAAGCATTTGGTTTTATACAGACTTTCAGAGAAGCCTGTATTTACAAGAAAGTGAGTGGGAGCTCTGTAGCATTTTTGATATTATATGTGGATGACATATTACTGATTGGAAATGATATAGAATTTCTGGATGGCATAAAGGGATACTTGAATAAGAGTTTTTCAATGAAAGACCTCGGTGAAGCTGCTTACATATTAGGCATTAAGATCTATAGAGATAGATCAAGACGCCTAATTGGACTTTCACAAAGCACATACCTTGACAAAGTTTTGAAAAAGTTCAAAATGGATCAAGCAAAGAAAGGGTTCTTGCCTGTGTTACAAGGTGTGAAAGTGAGTAAGACTCAAAGCCCGACCACTGCAGAAGATAGAGAGAAAATGAAAGATGTTCCCTATGCTTCAGCCATAGGCTCTATCATGTATGCAATGTTGTGTACCAGACCTGATGTGTGCCTTGCTATAAGTTTAGCAAGGAGGTACCAAAGTAATCCAGGAGTGGATCACTGGACAGCGGTCAAGAACATCCTGAAGTACCTGAAAAGGACTAAGGATATGTTTCTCGTATATGGAGGTGACAAAGAGCTCATCATAAACGGTTACGTTGATGCAAGCTTTGACACTGATCCGGACGATTCTAAATCGCAAACCGGATACGTGTTTACATTAAACGGTGGAGCTGTCAGTTGGTGCAGTTCTAAACAAAGCGTCGTAGCGGGATCTACATGTGAAGCGGAGTACATAGCTGCTTCGGAAGCAGCAAATGAAGGAGTCTGGATGAAGGAGTTCATATCCGATCTAGGTGTCATACCAAGTGCATCGGGTCCAATGAAAACCTTTTGTGACAATACTGGTGCAATTGCCTTGGCAAAGGAATCGAGATTTCACAAGAGAACCAAGCACATCAAGAGACGCTTCAATTCCATCCGGGATCTAGTCCAGGTGGGAGACATAGAGATTTGCAAGATACATACGGATCTGAATGTTGCAGACCCTTTGACTAAGCCTCTTCCACGAGCAAAACATGATCAGCACCAAGACTCCATGGGTGTAAGAATCATTACTGTGTAATCTAGATTATTGACTCTAGTGCAAGTGGGAGACTGAAGGAAATATGCCCTAGAGGCAATAATAAAGTTATTATTTATTTCCTTATTTT
Organism: Triticum dicoccoides; assembly: GCF_002162155.2. Taxonomy (NCBI): domain Eukaryota; kingdom Viridiplantae; phylum Streptophyta; class Magnoliopsida; order Poales; family Poaceae; genus Triticum; species Triticum dicoccoides. The sequence continues at coordinate 46,704,958 of NC_041392.1, forward strand.
ATGATAAATGTTTATTATTCATGCTAGAATTGTATTAACCGAAAACATAATACATGTGTGAATACATAGACAAACAGAGTGTCACTAGTATGCCTCTACTTGACTAGCTCGTTAATCAAAGATGGTTATGTTTCCTAACCATGAACAAAGAGTTGTTATTTGATTAACGGGATCACATCATTAGTTGAATGATCTGATTGACATGACCCATTCCATTAGCTTAGCACCCGATCGTTTAGTATGTTGCTATTGCTTTCTTCATGACTTATACATGTTCCTATGACTATGAGATTATACAACTCCCGTTTGCCGGAGGAACACTTTGGGTGCTACCAAACGTCACAACGTAACTGGGTGATTATAAAGGAGCATTACAGGTGTCTCCAAAGGTAGATGTTGGGTTGGCGTATTTCGAGATTAGGATTTGTCACTTCGATTGTCGGAGAGGTATCTCTGGGCCCTCTCGGTAATGCACATCACATAAGCCTTGCAAGCATTACAACTAATATGTTAGTTGTGAGATGATGTATTACGGAACGAGTAAAGAGACTTGCCGGTGGCGAGATTGAACTAGGTATTGGATACCGACGATCGAATCTCGGGCAAGTAACATACCGATGACAAAGGGAACAACGTATGTTGTTATGCGGTCTAACCGATAAAGATCTTCGTAGAATATGTAGGAGCCAATATGGGCATCCAGGTCCCACTATTGGTTATTGACCAGAGACGTGTCTCGGTCATGTCTACATTGTTCTCGAACCATAGGGTCCGCACGCTTAAAGTTACGATGACAATTATTATGAGTTTATGCATTTTGATGTACCGAAGTTAGTTCGGAGTCCCGGATGTGATCACGGACATGACGAGGAGTCTCGAAATGGTCGAGACATAAAGATTGATATATTGGATGACTATATTCGGAAACCGGAAGTGTTCCGGGTGAATTTCGGATAAAACCGAAGCACCGGGGGGTTACCAGAACCCCCCGAGGGGTTAATGGGCCTCATGGGCCTAATGTGGAGAAGAGGAAGGGGCTGCCAGGGCAGGCCGCATGCCCCCTCTCCCCCTAGTCCGAATTGGACAAGGAGGGAGGGGCGGC
>NC_041392.1:46706229-46711780 GCF_002162155.2 Triticum dicoccoides
CCTATTCTCCCTCCACCTTTCCTAGTTGGACAAGGAACGGGAGGGGAGTCCTACTCCCGGTAGGAGTAGGACTCCTCCTGCGCGCCTCCTCCTGGCCGGCCGCACCCCCCCCCCCTTGGATCCTTTATATACTGAGGCAAGGGGGCACCCTAGGACACACAAGTTGATCCTCGTGATCGTTCCTTAGTCGTGTGCAGTGCCTCCTGCCACCATATTCCACCTCGGTCATATCGTTGTAGTGCTTAGGCGAAGCCCTGCGTCGGTAGAACATCATCATCGTCGCCACGCCGTTGTGCTGACGGAACTCATCCCCGAAGCTTTGCTGGATCAGAGCCCGGGGAACGTCATCGAGCTGTACGTGTGCTAAGAACTCGGAGGTGCGGGAGTAACGGTGCTTGGATCGGTCGGATCGGGAAGAAGACATACGACTACTTCCTCTACGTTGTGTCAACGCTTCCGTTGCGATCTACAAGGGTACGTAGATCATACTCTCCCCTCTCGTTGCTATGCATCACCATGATCTTGCGTGTGCGTAGGAATTTTTTTGAAATTACTACGTTCCCCAACACTATATCTACATATACACAATGGTGTAAAAAGATTTTCTTTTAGACAACCTAAGTTTTCCAGCGGATTGTCTATATACATGATGTCTATATTCTCTTTCATATATTTTAATAATATCTTATAGCAGCTATATTTTTTAAAAATCTTATGTTGCTCATTTCTGAGTTGTTCTCATTTTTTTTTTCATCCGCAAGACATATAAAGGAGAAAATAAACCAGCCGCGAAATTATTTTAGGTTCAACACTAGCAACACCCTATATAATTTACGAGAAATAAACAATAGCAACAGGTTCAACCCTGATGAGGCGGCGGTCCAGGCGCAACGACCTCCGTGTCCAGCGCCGGCGCGACCGCCTCCCTGCCGACATCCTCCAATTGCTCCGAATTGGTGAATGGCTGAGCTCATGAGCCAACATTTTTGGTTTAGACATTGTGGCTTGGTTGTCCAAATGTGGACGACTGGTAGCTAGTTTGAACATTGTCTAAATTTTACACAACGCAATAGACAAGCCATTGAAGACGTTTTTTGGCATGTGGTAGTCTAAATTTGGTATAGACCACCATTTGCACAAGCCACTAGAGATGCTCTGATAATTCAAGGCCACCCATGGGCCGTAGGCAAAGTGCATTAAATGCGGTACTTCGTGCCTTTATTCGTGATGTTATCTTTTAGTGCTATACGTACTCTTGTTGTAAGATGTTGATTATGAGATTTTACACATAGTTAATTTGTATCAAATCATGACACCAAGTCAATGAGTGAACCCAATGGCTAAAATTTTTTGGCTCCACCCTCGACGACACCAACACATATATGTATGACTACGAAACTTTTGAATGGGTCAATTACACCACCGATGCTTAAACTTGATAAAAAGAAAATCACTTTAGTGACAAAACTTGTGGCATACATTGAACTGGTGTCACAACTAGGCTTGGGTGTGCAAATACGGTGCAGAACTCGTTCGAATATGCATGCGGAGCTGACGAGACGTGACAGCGTGGCGTGGGGCCCATTGTCAGTGACCTCCCGGTGTAAACTAGGGTTGTGGCGTGTTATTTTTGCAAAAACACCCTCGAATCTTTTTCCCGCAAGGGAAAAACCATGACAGGCACGGGACCAACCTGTTAGGGAAACATCACAAATTTTACATTAGAATGAAAAATTGCACCCTTGAAGATTGAGACTGGCGACTTCGAGTCATCCCGCTCGCTCGGCTAGTTACCCTACATCGATACCATTTGATGACCTAGGTGGATACACATTTCTTATATATTTTTTCCATAAACAACATAAATTAAGAATTTTAATAATTCCAAAAAAATGCTGCCGTGGGGGTTTGAACCTGCGACTTGGGCAAAAAACAAGATGAGCTGGCCACTGCATCCACATTCATTTGATCCTTGTTGCGATTTTTATCCATTTTCTCACTAATACACCGCACTCATGGGCTAAAACACACTGTGTTTTTTCATTTTAAGAAATTTGTGAAAAATATTGAAATACTAATTACAAATAATATACATACAAATAAAATAAGTTACACAAAAATATGCTCATCTAATTCCAAAAAATGCCCACCTATTAATTTAACAAAAATCCATAAAATTCGATTACCACTTATACAAATGTTTGTATAAATTTAAAAAGTGTTTGCATATAAGATAGAAATACTAAAGTAATTATATATATACTTGTAAGTTCAAAATTTTACAAGTTTTTAAATAAAATATTCATTAGTATATAAAAATTTCATGCTAGATTTTTTTTAATTTTGCTTTAAAAGTTTGTATGTGTTTTGATAAAGTTTGTGTGTTTTGAAAAATAAATTAAATAAAAACAAATATATGTATGGGAAAAAAAATGAACCTAATGTGTCATCTGCAGATTCTCAAATGAAGATGTATGTACAATTATATGTGTTATTTATAATTAGGATTATCGTATTCTTTTTAAAATTTTCCAAAATAGAAGAAAAACAAAACACATGTTGAAAATGGGCCGCACTAACGGCAGTCTATTTTCGCCCATGGGCGCGGTCGGTTGTAGACATAAAAAGTAACAATCCGATGTAGATACTAAAATGCCTTTGTTGGGGTGGCAGGTCCGTCAGCTTTGTGTGCCTCGGGTCCCGTGTTTGAACCCTCATGACCGCATATTTTTTTGTTGGAATTAAAACTCTTAATTTATGTCCTTAATATAAGAACTGAGTATGCTTATAGGACATCGAGCGTTATCGTGGTGGTTTTTTTTTAACATTCAACACCTCCTTTATTAATTAGCTACAATAGTAGCATCAGAAACAATCAGGGGGATAACCGTCCCCGGGGCTGTATCCAGCCAAACACCAGGAGGATTGAATTTAACTACTCTAGCTAACTCATGAGCTATTTTATTGTTATCTCTACAGCAGTGTTCAAAGATGATATGAGTAAAATCTAAGGACATAAAAAAATAGTCATCAAAGATGGCACTGGCAACCGAAGAAGAACTCCCTTCTTAAGCACGTTGATGACCTCAAGACTATCCGAATTTAACTCGATCTTGTTGCATCCAGCGGCACGGGCTAGATTCAAGCCAAACCTTACTGCAATTGCTTCTGCGGTAATTGCATCATAGCATATGTTCAGTTTTTCATTGGCCGCTGCCACGAAATTACCATTGTGGTCTCTAATGATAGCCCCCACAGATCCCTCCAGCGAATCATGGTCGAACCCCGCATCCACATTCAGCTTGACGTACCCATTCCTCGGCCTCATCCAGCCAGCCTGTCGGATCTTTGGTTTTGGAGAATAAGCATTAATATAGTTAGCAGCAAGTGATCTCACCGCTACACTGATCTGTGAAGCATTAAGCTTTACTCCTCCGTGTGTTAGCTTTCTTCTTTCCCACCACAAAAACCAGCAGCAAGTGGCAATTGTTTCTCTGAATTTGGGGAATCCCAACACATGGATATGATTATCTGGAAGATTGAGAAGGAATTCTAAAGTTACTTCCCCAGATCTGTCCAAAACCAGGGCTTTAGTGATTACCTCATGCAATCCAAGCAGCTTCCAAACCTCGGTGGCGACTGGGCACTCAAACAACAAGTGTCGAATGATCTCAGGGCCTAGGTTGCAAGAGGGACAATGGGCTTTTATCTTGATATGTCTATCCGCCAGTAACGCCCGGCATGGAATAGCGCTGTGGATCACTCTCCAAACAAAAATTTTAATTTTTGCAGGACAATTCAGCCCCCAAAGAGATTTCCAAGTGGTTTTAGGCGCTGATGAGCTACAGCCAGCCTGCAGATGGTGACCAAACTGGGCCTCCCAAACAGCATGATATGCAGATCTTACCGAGAAACCCCCTGTCTTTGTCAAGCTCCATGCCAAGAAGTCTGACATTTCATATATAGGCAGTGGGATAGCAAGTATTCTCTGGGCATCAACATGACAAAAAGTTTGGTACACAAGCTGCCTATCCCACTCCCCCGATGCAGGATCAATTAGCTCAGATACACGGGATAACAAGTGGTTACCTCTAGCATCAATTTGCTTTTGGTCGCGGTTTGATTCCTCAAGCATGTAATTTTTCATTCTAACAAAACTTGTGCGTTTTCGCTGACAGGCGGGTCCCGCAACTGTCAGGTTTTCTTTTTGCATGAAAAATAAAAGTCAGGGGTGTTTTTGCAAAAAAAACATGCCACACACCTGGTCTACATCGCCCGATACTGAAAATGAGCCCCCACGTCACACTGTCATGCCTCGGCAGTGCCACATGCATATACAAACGAGTTTTACATCTTATTTGCACGATGAGCCAAGTTGTGGCACCAGTTTAATGTATGCCGCTAGTTTTGATACTAAAGTGATTTTCCTCGCCAAGTTTAAGCATCGGTGGTGTATTTGACTCCTTTTTAATCTAAAATGCTGCTACTTCAGTGTGGTTCTGTTTGAGCGACAAGTATTTTTGGGCGGAGGGAGTAGTTCGAAATATCCAACAGTCTAGACACACTACTGGAATTGTGTTTGCCAAGTTCTCAAGGTTTGTCGAGTTTCTTTTATCGGGAGATCGGTGGTGGAGGACATATGTTGTGTACACCAATAATAAAACTCGGTAGTATTGAACAACTCGGCAAACATCATCATTTCCCAGTGCCTAAAAGAAACTCGGCGACAAAAAGAACTTTGCAAGCATGCGTGTCACGTGGCATCACCATTAACGGTATATCCCGTCTGTCACCCTCAGTTTGACGAGTTCTACCTTTTACATACTCGGCAGTAGTTATATGACATTTTGCCGAGCTCCCGATAAAAAGAACTCGACAATATTAATGATTGTTGACCCAGTCAACCGAGTCCGTTCGTCGAGGGTGGAACTCGGCAAATGCGCTGCTGAGTTCCCTTGAAACTCGGCAAAGTAGGCGATTACAGTAATGACATGAAGACACGAACGATCTGAAAGGGGCAAGGATAAACTGACAAAAAAACATGTTGTACTATGCGAGGCTTCCTCGGGAAGAAAGCAGTTAGCGACCTCATGGCGAGGCATCGAAATCCTAATGCAAGATGAGGGGAAAAACCTTGGCGTACTATGCAAGGAGGAACATGGGCGCTGCGAAACCTATAACACTGTAAGGGTGTTCAATTGGGGTCCAACTGTAAGCCGATCTTGGCACATGACTAGGTCGTACGTACAAAAGAACAGTGCAGAAAAGAAATGAAGGGGAAAAACTTGTTCGTTCTACCTCTTGCATTTTTATTCTACTCTCCGTTCTTGATTTAATTCAAAATTTGTGCAGCTATGTGTGTTGGCTCATGTCACGATCTCTCGATGGCAAGGGGTGTGACAGTTGGTATCATATTTGGGATGATCTCGGAGGAAGGTCAGGCTTGTTGCCGGCCGAGTTGGCCACTGTCTTAAAATCCCATGTTGACCACTTTGTTTGCCATGGTGGTGTGGCGGTTGTTTCCCTCTAGAACACCACGAACGACATTTGT